>NC_136634.1:23322708-23327708 GCF_949748355.1 Melanostigma gelatinosum
ATGCAATGCTTTGGTGGGCTTGATGGTTCCCATTGTGAAATCCTAAAGGAACATATAATGTTCCACTTTAAATAGATGGCTTGTCCTGGAGTGTGACCTGGATATATTAAGAAAAATAAAAAACACTCATTACTGTACACTAAATATGAAGCTAGCTTAGCTTAGCATAACGGCTAAGCCTGGCTCTCTGTTAAGCAAATAATCGGCACCTCTAAGGCTCACTACTTTATTTGGATGTTTCTTGGACAGAACAATTGACTCATTTCTCTTCCTGACATTTCTCGTTTTTCGACTTATTTTTTCCCCTAAACAAAAAGAAATCTTTCAAATGATGCAATAACTGAAGGAAAACTTGTCCTCAAACAGGGAATAACCTTTAAGTCACAAAAACCTGCTGCTTCCATTGTTAAAGGGATTTAATTGCCAAAAAGCAACTATAATAAAAACATAAGTCATTTTTCTCGGAAAACACTTTGACATGTCGCAGTAGGAAAAGCACATGTGTTAATAATATCATGAATGATGGCTAGATTCCATTTAGCTGCTTCTGTTTCAGGGTCCTGGTATTGTGCGCGCTCTTTCCATTGTTGATGTTGGTAGATGGAGCTATTGTTAGACACACCTGTGCTTTTCCTGCAAGGACAAGTCAAAATGTCTGCTGTGAACAAAAAGGCTCGTCCCTCGCCGTCTTGGTCTCATTTTGTACCAAAACCATTGATTGGCAGTGACTCACCAGTTTCTTTTGCATAGACAACATCCTCCTGCTGGTCATCCACAGCACTGCAGCACATGCCAGACAGCCAGAAAGTGTGTGTGTGTGAGAATTTTCACAAGACGCCCTGCAGGCAGCGGTAGTCAGATGGGTAAAGTCTGAGCAGCCAAAAGTCAATGAGTAAGTGTCTCCCCGCCTTCAGCAGCAGCAGCAAATAACCGTTGAGAGCGACCTCGAGCAAGTCGCTGTACCTCAGATGCTCCCCTGGTTTCAGAAGCTGTTTTTGTGCCGAGCGGCTCTCGCTTGATGTCTGACCAGGGAGCTGACGCTGTAAAACAACATGCGTACTCCTGGAGCTTCGTTGTTAGTCACAGGCGGCTCTGCTAACAATTCACATTTTCCACAAGTGAAAAAAAAACGAATCCTAATCCCCCGTCCTATTTTTAGGGTGGGACAAGCACTCGTATGGCTACCACGGAGACGACGGCCACTCCTTCTGCTCCTCCGGGACCGGCCAACCGTATGGCCCGACGTTCACCACGGGGGACGTGATCGGCTGCTGCGTCAACCTCATCAACAACACTTGCTTTTACACCAAAAATGGCATCAGTTTAGGTGGGCGAACCCGTCGCGTGTACATTGACATGAATCGATTTATAACTGTGTCACACGTACATTAACGTTATGCTTCATCGAGAGCTTGAGATCATCACGTATACCTAACAGTAACCTTTTGTCCCTCAGGTGTAGCCTTCACAGACCTCCCTGTAAGTATCTTTGTATGTGCGTCACAAAATTGCAGCACCATTTTCACGATGGCAAAATGTACAGTGTGACAATGTTTTCTGCACATTAAGCTAATCGTATGAACCCATGTGATCCTTATCATACCATAACTGTAACTTTAGTGATAATGATAGCATATCGCTGGATATTGTACACGCAGGGCCACGTCTAATTGCAGCTTGTGTTGGCAGTTGGTTTGGAAACAAACCTTTTTTTTTTTTTGTGTGTGTCCAGTGGCCGCAGTAACTGGAACATTCCCCTGAAAAAGAAAAATTGAAAACCCCAAACATCCACTTTAACAGTTTTACCAGCCAAATCGTTTTTAAGAATAGAATAGAACAGGACCTGAAAATCACAGTTGGGGGCTGCTGGCCACGGTTGCTGCGAGAGCAGATGGAGTTCCCGACCACTGTCGAACCTAACCAGCGCTCAAACGGGTGCTGGTGTCGTTTTCATGCCCCATTCGTGGTTTTTGTCCAGCTGAACCATGTACTCTCATGATAGCCAAGTAAAAAGACAAAACACAGTGTCGTTAGCCGGCCTGTTTCCCCGCTGACAGATTCTCATTGCGGGAACTTTACAAGCTGTGAACTGAGGCTTTCCACACCCAAAGCTGTTAAGAACTTATGAGGCTTATTTGTGTTTCTAGTATAATTTAAACACCAAGATGTTTCTAGAATATACGTCATAAAAAAGGCAACAGTGGACCACTTGCACTGTTTGGTATCCCAGTACGATAAGCGAATAAACTAATAACTATTACGCAACTTATAACTTTCTCAAGATTACATGACTTGATACTTAATTGGACACACATTTGTATGTAAAAAAAGAAATGCTCAAAACAACCCTAACGCTCTTTTATCTGTACCATCTACCAGCCCAACCTGTACCCCACCGTGGGGCTGCAAACTCCGGGAGAGATCGTAGACGCTAACTTTGGCCAGCAGCCGTTTGTCTTCGACATCGAGGACTACATGAGCGAGTGGCGGGCCAAGATCCACGGCATGATCGCCCGCTTCCCCATAGGAGAGAGGCTGGGGGAGTGGCAGGCTGTCCTGCAGAAGTAAGCTTCGGTTGCCACTTCTCAGTGAGCGCACACCTGTCACTATGAGAACACGCTGTTTTGAGTGACGCCACAGAAATATAGCTGTGCCTGAAAGCTCTAAAGATGACGGCATGTAGCAGCTGTGCCAGAGAGCTCCACTGCTGTCAAAGAAGCTCTTAAAACACCATCACTGCTGCGCTGGGTGACGTAGCCCCTTATTACACATGAAGATTGGCACTGTCATTTATTTTGATCAAATCCCACATACACCGTCCTGCTGCTGTAAATACTCATTAGATCACCAAAATGCAGATTAATCCACTGCTGAAACAAAGGCACTATTTACTATTGTGTGAGTAAGGTTAGCTAGAAACTACAGTGCCCAGCTGTTTTAGGACATTTTCAAGCATGTTTTAATGAAGAAAACATATGTTGGTGAGCTTTTTTAATTCATTTTTTTAAAGCTTTATGACGTCAGTAGGAACCAGTGGGCTTGGGGCAGAGAGCCACAGACCGTATCGGGGAGTCAGAAAGCGTTAGAGACGGACGAACGCACTGTTAGTGTAGTGGGATCCGTTGACGACATGACTATAGAATATCCCCAGACTTCTCCTTTTTTAAGAAATTCAACCTTTTTAAACAATTTATTTTTACGTGCTGTCTCCAGTATGGTGTCTAGCTACCTGGTGCATCATGGGTACTGTGCCACCGCAACAGCCTTCGCCAGAGCCACAGAGACCCTGATACAAGAGGACCAGACATCTATAAAGAACAGACAGAGTGAGTGAACAAACCAACCACACGCATATTCTTTCACATTTTCATTTCACCGTCATACATACGGAACTAAGTCACTTAACGGCACCAAAGAATGTTCCGGGCTTGGTGTTGTTGAGGTCTTCCTCCTAAGCCATTTACGGTGTAGCTGCCTGTTTTTACATCAGAATACTTCCAGCAAACCGTCAAATAATACCATAATATTCATAACGGATTTTACATATGACAACATTTTTAAGTATCCCATCACTTTGAAAGAAACGGGGCCCAGAATTAGATACTATGGGTGTTGTTTGTCCTCTACCAAATGTTTGCTGTGTAAGCGTTGGTTCCTCTTCATCAATATGCTGTAAATAGCACCCTGTTTCTTTGGTCCAATAGGAATACAGAAGCTGGTGCTGGCAGGACGGGTGGGCGAAGCCATAGAGGCTACTCAACAGCTCTACCCCGGCCTGTTAGAACACAACCCCAACCTACTATTCATGTTGAAGTAAGTCAGTGTTTTTAAGGACTAAGATCGAATGCAGGGCAGAGATGCTGTATGAGGAAGTAAAGCCGAGCGTTGATGGTTGCCTTCGCTAACGCTGCTGTGGATGGGAAATTTACTCAACGAGAAAAATGTGGTGCCTCTCGCTTAAGAATGCCGGTATAACACGGTATAAACGGTATAAACCTCTCGGTTTTTAAGGTGTCGTCAGTTCGTGGAGATGGTGAACGGCACAGACAGCGAGGTTCGCTGCTTGTCCAGCCGCTCCCCCAAGTCCCAGGACAGTTACCCCGGCTCACCCAGCCTCAGCCCCCGCCACGGAGCCAGCAACACACACCTGCACGCCGGAGGTACACGCGCATCGCCTCGAAACCTCTGTCCTTTCTGAAAGACACACATTTTCTTACATTTATTTTTGGCAGAAATGAGATATGCGTCTGTGTTTTGCTGTCACCCGCCACACAGGAGCCGACAGCCCGACCTGCAGTAACGGAGTGACTCCCCCCAACAAGTCAAAGAGCCACGGCGGCACTGGCGTCGGCGGCATCAAATACCCCAGCGGGTCCTCCTCCGCCTCCTCTTCCACCTCCTCCTCCCCGTCCTCCGTCAACTACTCCGAGTCCAACTCCTCCGACTCCACTAAGAGCCAGCCACACAGCGCTAACAGCACCCAGGAAACCAGGTAGGGGTTCCGTTTACAGCAGATAAACCCAGACTGTCTCCGCTGACACACAACAGGTGTGGAGTGCAAGGGATTCAGTCAGGACATCGAATGAATCACATACACGCAATTTATTGTTACAAATACACCGAGATCTAGGAGGTAATGCTGAAGTTACGCTCAGTATGGTCACAGTTGATCATAAAAGGTGCCACATGGGACAGTTTATCATCAATAAATGATTACGACAGTCATTTTAAGACATTAATTGGTTATCGGCGCAAGCAAACAAAAACATTGGCAGCATCTATGATGGTGCACTACGTTTCACTTTCACTGGATTATTTATAGAAGGAAATCTTCTGTTTTGATCTCCTGTGTTGAGTGGGGGCATAATATTTGCTGTTCTCAATCAGTTTCTAACTGCGATGTGGTCCCACATGGACACACTGTTAATATCTGCCAAAGGTTTTTTATCTCATTCAAGAGATTCCGGTCTGTGCTGGTCTGTCCCCGGTCTTCTTGCTGA
>NC_136634.1:23332708-23352708 GCF_949748355.1 Melanostigma gelatinosum
TTAGACACAAGGCCTCTGTAGTGGAGAACACTGCCAGTAACCAGGGGGATAGGTTGATGACAAGGGATTGAAGGAACAGTTCACCCGAAAATAAAAAAAATACTTATTTTTCGTCTTCCCTCTCTAGTGCTATTTATCAATCAAGATTGTTTTGGTTTGAGTTGCTGAGTGTTGGAGAGGAGGACGCCATTACTGTTTACGTCTCGACCACGAGCCCCGTGTAGTTGGCCGGTGTAGTTTGGTTAAAAGTAAATAGTTCCTACGTCAAACTGCTCACAACAAGGTCTGTGCATTATCTTACGTAACTGGGTCAGGATTTCCGGAAAGACACGATGCTTTTGAGGTTTTCCGAATGTATTTTCTCCCCCGCTTTGAGCACCTCAAGCCTGGTGCCTTGTAGTCCCATTATATTGGAGAGAGGACAGATATCGCTAACACTGCAACTCACACGCCAAAACAACCTAGACTGACAAATAGCACTACAGGTAACATGAAATGCAAGGTGTATTTCTGATTTAGGGGTGAACTGGCCCTTTTTAATTGGAAAATAAGAAGTGCTGGAACCTTAGTTCGACTGTAACGACCCCAACATCGACCAATCAGTGAAGTCATTGCAGGTGGCAGCGCTCAGCACCAGCTGCAGCGACAACCTGTTATCACGGTTTGCCAGCGTAAAGAAAATCTGTGTCAAAGGCGGACTAACGAGCACAGTATGTGGACGGCTAGAAGTTAAGTCACCTGAGGATTTCATTATTGCAGTCTTTTTTTGTTGCACACAGCCTGACCTGCTCAGTGCATTTGCTGTCGCAATTCAAATTTCAAACAAACCGATGAAGTCATTTGCAGAACGAGAATGTTTTTTATTTTTTTATTTTATGGTGATAATTGTGAATGTGATAATTAAGTCAGTCTTTAATTTTTCTCGTTTAATGCCAAACCACCTTTTAAAGGTTGTTAAAACCACTTGTGTGTGTTGGAAGAAGGTGTTGTTGTCCCCCACCACACACAGAAGACATAGTCAAGTTTATTCATGTAAGCTTAATTCAAGTTTGTCCCAGAGTGCCTCTCAGTTTGTCCCAAAAATAAGATGGAAACCCCCATCTTTCTATTGATCAGGTTCGCGGCTGGCTGCCGTGAGATTTAACCACATTGCTCCTGATTTGGAGTCCGATCAATGGCAGAAAAACGTCTTATCACTTCTAGGCCTCCAACAGCATGAAATTACAGCTACAGCCTCGTTTTTCAACCGCTGCTTGCTGTCAGTGTATGGAGCCCCAAATTGTTTGATATGAAATGAATAAACAAGACATTGTGAAATCAATGTATGAATGGAGTCACAAAAAAAATTGAAGCAATTCCTTGTGAAATAATTCAATTCCACATGCTGGTCTTGTCGAAGTGCCCGCTTTCAAATGTCGACCAAGTCTCTAGCTTCTCCTCGCAGGCTTAACAACTGCTACTCAAATGTAGCCAGCTAGCTCCTATTAGCCAGTAGATAACTTACCAGCTAGTAGCTAACCAACTAGCTAGTTAGTAAGTTTCAATCAACCAACTAGTTACTGCTGCTCATAAACGAACTGCGCAGTAACCAAGCTTTCTTTTTATTTAGCTTAACAAGGCTACATAGCATATGCTACCTACCTAGCCAACTAACTAGCTAGGTTGGCTTGTGGGCTTGGATTTTATTATGCAGCACCAAAGCAAAGAGCTAGTGTTAGCGGCTAACATTAGCGGGTTCATTCAGAGTGACTTGGGCACTGCTAATGTTCCTCAGAGAACGGCACATCACTCTGGGAAGTGCAAGAGGTCTTTGCCAGCTCGCTCCCGTTGGGCCTGAGTTGGGCTTTGATCATTTATTGACTTGTTTCACAGGTTATTGGCTCTTTTTCTATTTGTTCATTAGGTTATTTAGTTCATAATATCTTGTTTTATTTATTTCATATTTGAGTTTAATATTGAATTATTGATTTTGACATTCTATCATCATGATCAGCTTTCTGTCTCTGTATCTAATCAGATGATTGTTCATTGCAAAATAAAAAAACCGACTCGACACCCTATTTCCAATCCAATAATTGGATGTTGATTGCAACAACTTGTTTTGTTCCATCCCTTAGTTTTATGTGAAACATTGTAACTTTTGTTTTTACACCAGATTTATTTTCTACCAAATAGCACTGACTTACTGTTGTCTGAGTAGTGGCAAGCTGTCACTTTCGGGTGCTTTGTTATGACCTGGCAAATGTCTAAAGGATCCACCCTGAAGTGTATATTTCCATTTATAAGTCTGATGTAGAGAAATATGGAATAATATGTGGGGTTTACTACAGGGTATGTTCACACTTTTTACCAAGCTGGTTTTTATAAAGACCTTCTGCTATAATAGGAACTATTCTATAATAACCACACATACAGCACACTCCACAACATCTGCTTCTACAGCGGTAAAGGACTTCTGTTACACACACACACACACACACATACGAGGAAGAACAACCTCTGTTGCATACCTGTAGGGAACATGTCTCCCAGCTGTCCTTTGTGTTTGAGCCTGGGCTGCGTCTCAGCACTGTTACCACGCACCCGTCCTCTTATCCCTGCATAGATAGACACTGATGTGATCAGTGATTGTTTTAAGGAAAGGAGGGATGTCAGCAGTTTTGGAAATGGACCGCGGGGGCCTCTTGGAGCCACATGGACTTCTTCTGGAGAGGCCGGAGGAATGGATTTAGGCATCGCGGACGAGCTGTGCACAATTGACTTCTATCATGATTTTAATTTCATATTTTGGCTTTTGAGTTTAAACAAAAAAACAAAACAAAAAAAAATTGTGAAATGAGTTAACCTCTACTTAGCATGACTTTTAAAACGATATAAAAAAAAATAGTAAAAATGATAATTGAAAACAAAAAACCATATGTACTGGAAACATGTTTAAAAAAAGAAATATTGTATTGTTTAATTTTGACAGAATTATTTTTATTAAAATACATCCATACGCATATGATTGAGCTACTGTTTTTTTTGGTGTGTTTTTCCCTCCTATAAAGTCGACAATGTGCAAACAAAGATTGCAGAATGTAAAATGTCCATTATTTTATACATCTCCCATTACAGCGCCTTATTGCAGATGTGCAATCACCCGCTCAAAAGCAGCTCACAGCATTCACTATATAAGATGCAAGCAGAAAACACTGGGCAGTTTGCCACAAAATCAGAATTCAACTTTTAAAGTTGTATTGGTGACTTGAGGCTAATGAATGTAGAGATCCTTATTAAACAAGGTTGTTGCAAACGGGACATACAACCTTAAAAAGAAGACTATCTTCAAATGTAAAAGCATGACTTTTAACTGAAAAAATCACTTGTTTCAAGTGAACTTCACTGAAAGTTACTGCTTTCAGTGAGCTCTGGCTGCATCAGCTCATGTTACCCTGCAGTCTTCATTCATCATCATCAAGCTAATTATTAATTGTTATTTAATCTCAATCAATTGACCACAATGAATAGTTTTTATGACATATGAAGGGAAATGTAGACTAAAGGGGTTTTGAATCGTATTGTAGGCCCATAGGTATACATTAAGACTTGAGTAACACTTGAGTATAATACAACAGTTTACTGTATGTTCAAAGAGTCTGCCTGTTATAGTGCAACAAAACAGCAGACATCTTGTTTTTTGATTCCACCAAAGGTGTTCACAGCAGCTTGTTTATTGTTGTGTGCATCAGGCATTGGAGGTCATCTATTATTGCGTGTGTGGTGTGTTTCTGTTATATAGTCATTGGACAGCAGAGGGCAGAAGGAGGTTGGGGAATACAGAACCACCATTGCACTGAGAGGCATCCTCGCATGACAATGAACTGTTTTTCATTCACTCTGTTCATGTTACACATTTTTAGATAAAGATTATACATACAGTACTATACTGAGGTTTCTTCTTATCACTGCCTTTTCTCAGTTTACACATTTTCACTAACTGGGCCTCATATCCCACGTGTATAATGATACACGATATGTGCAACTTTCAAACCAAATGTTTGATCAAGAGGAATCATTGCACATTAATGTTCAACATTGAGTTGTAGTGTAATTCCCCGCTTTACAGAAGCACTAATCTGAAAAGTGGAATGTATAATTTAAAGGTGTAAGGAATTCTCTGTTAACTATACGTCTGTAAGTAAAACAGTTTTGATATCAATCTTTGGTTGGAAGCAAATAGAATATTTAGTGACGAACTGTTCCGAAAGCTGAGATATGCAGCTTATAAAACATAATTTGACAAATTTCTTCAAGGAAACATTGAGCTTGCCTTCATTGAGGTTGAAGGCAAATACAGAAGCTCTCTGATGTAAATCTGCAGAATGTGAGGTTTGGGAAAATCAAGCTATAAAAGTTAATCACACTTCTGATGATAGCTATAGAGACTGTCGCCTCACTGCACAAAGTACATTTGTTTTTTTTCCACCCTATCAGTCATGACGCCCATGAGTCTCTCTGTGAAAATGTTCAACCTGTATCTACTTAGATTAGAGCAGTAGGTCATCTCCATTAACAGATATGACAGATATAACGGATATTGGCATATGAATGCAGAATTTAACAGGACAAGATTTTGGGATCAGAAGTTCTGCTCTAGTCCGAGCAGTATTGACCAATCACATTCGAGCAAGCTTTGTTTGAACGCACATAAGTAGTCCGTGAGGAGAGCAAAAGAGGCAGAACACATTGGCCGAAACGCTATGGCTGTCGCCTGACAACGATTTAGCTTTTTATTAGCTTTTGTAGACGTCATCTAATCTCACAACTCCTACATTCCCGTGTTTCAAGTGGCTAATGGGACTGTAAACTATGACCGGCACAGGAAGTCATGGCCGGGGTAGCAGCTGGCTTCACCGGAACCCCCAAAATATTGGCCTCGGCCCCAGAGGCTAAGTCGCCGCAAGACCGAAAGTCAATGGATTCCGAGGTTGAGATGCAGGTTGTTCAGCTTGAGCTGGAGAGAAAACTATTTCAGAAAAGGATATGAAGAGTATGACATGTACATTAATGGAAATGCAGCAGTGTATTAAAAAAAAAAAAAAAAGGACCAAAAACAGAGCCTTGTGGGACACCACATGCTGTCGATCAATACTGTCCGACAGCATCAGTTGTTTCAGCAAGTGCCCCAAAACAACATATATTAATGTTGAAAGTGACAAAGCCTGTAGAAGACTTTAGAATTGAAAGGTGCCCTACATGGGATTCAGAGCATTAATACAGCAGCAAACAACTATTTGCTATATAAAGATATAGTGGAGTGATACCTGAGCAGAGAATGAAGTCGCTTTACCTCTGTGTATGTTCTCCGAGCTTCTCCTTGCTTTGTTTCCATAGCCGAGCCGACCGCACGTGCTTTTAGTGCTTGTGAGCGTGCCCTGATGGCTAGCTCATGGCCGTTGTCCAAAATGCTCTCCTACAATACAGCTGATGACGTCGCTGAAGCGTACCACTCACCCTCCAGTTCCCACCTATACGTAAACACTGTTAGCTCTGTCAGCACTTTTGCCGTTAGCTGCTAGCCGTAGGCTCAGCCGCCACCATGTTAAGAGCCGTCAAGAGGCAATAGATAAGAAGAAAGAAAGAAACATTACTTTATCAGTCCCACAGTGCGGAAATTATTCTCTGCATTTGACCCATCCCTGTATATATAGGGAGCACCCGGGGAGCAGTTAGGGGTTCAGTGTCTTGCTCAGGGACACTTCGACACAGGACACGGTGCAGCCAAGGATCGAGCCGGTGACCTTTCGGTTGGCGGACAACCCTCTCTACCCAGTAAACCACGGTCGCCCCCCTCCCGATCGCATATAAAAGCCCCTTTGAGACCCAAAACCCAAACCACGATCTTTCCCGAAAGCTAACGCAGGTTGTTGTTGTGCCTAAGCAAACCTTGACCGTTGTCACGTCATAAAATAATTATATTTTCACAGTGATTTGTAACCGTTTTGGAAGGCACGGACAAACAATGTTGTCCTACCGATATGGGCGTCAGATCTGAATTATCGTGTCGTTCCAGCGGGTAGGGCGAGGATTTGTCGCTTAGTTTGGAGGACTTGTTGATCAATCGGATGCGAGTGTATTTCCAGCTAAAGTAGGTTGTCTGTCAAGTATGTGATGTAATTGTGGTACAGCAGGAGGCTCAGTAAAAAGCAAGATCAAAATGATATTTTTCTATCCTAACCACCATTGTAATGATATGAGAAAAAGTGGATTTTTACCAGAAAGCTGTTGAATCGATAACTATATCTAAATATATCACTACAGCTTAAACCCCATGGCTCGTATTTTTATTGACTCTTAATGCTAAAAATGCCTTTATTGAAAAAAAGAAAAAAAAGGCAACCCCCGTAGAGCAGTATTTCAGTTTTAAAAACAATTTGTACTGCTGCTGGTCTCCAAATAAACTGTTGCTTATTTGTCTTGGCTTTCCATCCTGAAAAGGAGGTGCTGTTCCCGCTTTGACAACTTAATCCATGTTTATTATAACACATGCCAGCAGTCTGTCTCTTCTGAAGCTAGAGGGATCTTCAAATATTTAACTGAGCTTCAATACCACGCCGAGCTTCACTTTAAATGAGAAAACAATTATTTTGTCATCGTCAAATAACTCATGGTGGCATTTGATGAAAAAAAAAAAGCTATCTGTATTGTCTGTACTCCCCTCACATGCAACATGGGCAATGCTATTCACATAGCTCCTTTCTTTATCAGTAAAATCAATGAGCTCCACAGTAAAATGGATACAATAAGTGTCATTCATCTACATCAGGGGTGCCCACACTTTTTCGGCTTGCGAGCTACTTTAAAAATGACCAAGTCAAAATGATCTACCTACATTAAAAATGCTGAATATCTATTTATATATATATATATACATATATTCTGTATATTTTTGGTCGTTCCCTTACTCTGATGACTTGCACTGAATGGGATTGGCCAGAGTTGCATAGTCCTGACAGTAGCTGCTGGTAGCCGCCTCAAGCAGACTTCAAATGATCATCAGTCATGGTGGAACGGTGTATGGACTTAATGTTCTTCATGTATGAAAAGGCTGACTCACATAAATGAGTAGAGCCGAATAATTCAGTCAAAAAGGGATCACATTTCCTCATGTTTGGGTACTTTTCCTCTGTGAGAAAACTGTCCATGAGCCCTGGACTTCAGCTGCAGTGTCAAAATCTCATCCTCCACTCCAGACGAGTTCAGGTGAAACAATGTTGCAATTTTTGATGCGAGTGAATCAACCTCAATATCTTCCCGAAATGTGCAGCACATAAGTGTAGCAACTGGCTCGAGTAAAGCAAAGTCTGGAAAGCGTTTGTCAAACCCTGACAGACACTTGTCAATCTGCTCTGTGTAGCGCGCACTGTCAAGTTACGCACACGCCTTCCGTTGCGTCTCCAGTTCTGACGCAAGGTTTTGGACGTTTCCCAAATCATGGCGCTGCAGATGTAGCTTCTTTAGTGGAAATAAATTGGAAGGCTGACTAATTAGCTCGCCGGAGTTTTGCAGTAGCTCGCGCGGTTGACCGCGCATACGTGGTGACCCGTGTGTTCGAAAATCAAGTGGCAAATGCCATGAGGACGTCTAACTTTTTTTGAATGGCATGCGATCTACTCGCACTACCTCCGCGATCGACCGGTCGATCGCGATCGACGTATTGGGCACCCCTGATCTACATCATTCTGCAAGAAATCAACACAGTAATTAAATGTGTTTTTCACTGGACCTTAGGCTGTTTGTGATCAGGCTGGTTAACAAGGAGAGGAGTGGGTGAATGTGCCCGTCGGTGTACAGGGCTGGGTGTCCTTGTAACCCTGGTAAATAGAATGGAGTGGAAACATGTAAACAAGTGCAATTTGCTGAGCTTCTTTCAATCTCTTCCACCACACTGACCTGCAGCCACAATGTGAACAACATTTGGCTGTAGGTTTGATGTTCACAATTTGGTTGAAATCAGTATAAGATGATGCAAAACATCTACATAGCATCTAATGAAGACTTGGAACAAGCTCATACATGAAATATATGGTTGTGAAAAGACCGTCAGACTGTGTGAATGAGATTTTTCCAACCTTGAAGTTAAAGGTGCAATAATACTCAAGAATTCAACCAAAGTGGACGTAGTCGTCATGATGTCATCCATTGGTTTGGGGAATGTAGTTTTAAAGCCTTGAGTTCAGCGTTTCAACCGCCGCCATCTTGTGTTATTGCAACCAGTGAGCAGAGGTGGTGACCATTTTTACACTGAGGAGTGACATAGGGACGGCGTATACGGCTCTGGGAGCGACAGCGACCTGTCAATCACCGTGTAGCCCCGCCCATAAGCATACCCTGCTTTATGGTCTGTTTGACTCTAAATGGACCATCATTTACTAAATGAACATCGTGCTGTGTTGAAGAAGACTTAAAACCAGCGAGACCATAAACTCATGTTTACAATGTTTACTGAGGTAATAAATCAAGTGAGAAGTATTGTTTAGAATTTATATTATATTATTAAAGTATTAGAGTACTCATTACTTTATATTAGCCATATATTATTATTATATTACATATTTGTATATCAATATCATTAAATTGGAACGAAGTTGCTTCTATGTAGTTAAAACTACTTTCGTCATATTGCTGTAGCAATGTAGTATACCACTAACTGAGGCTGTATGCTCTGTGTACATTTTGTAGTTTCTTTATGGGATTAAATCCAAAGTGGCAGAAAAGACTTTCGTCTACATGTCCAATCAGAATGTACACAGAGGTCTCTCAAAGTACAAGCAAGGTTACAAGGCAGGACGGGCCGGGGCTAGCCGGTTAGCATGCTCATGCCACTAGATATGCAGTGTCTGACATAACGGCAACACTGTGACCTCTTTCCCTTCTGTTGATAACGTCAGTTCATTTCTTTGATGTTTTAAACCAGAATTCTGTTCAGCTCTTACACATTGCACCTCGATGGGGAAATAAAAGGCTCAAAACTGGATGTGGAGATGTTCAAAAACAGCCCCGGACACCGGAAACTACAACTCCCAGTCGAGTGACACAGAAATACCCGCCGTTCGTGGTTCAAACGCTTGCTTGAAAATTCCACTGCCAGCGTTGTCGAGAGCCGAGCCCATAGTCACGCTCGAGGTGAGAGTAGTGGGCCGCCTCTGTCAGCGTTTGTGGCCGATGAGTTTCCTACATCGCATATTACGCCCTCGAGGCCCGTAGACATCCCTGCGGCGCTGCGAGACCTCTGGCCATCCAGAACCGGGATTGGAACGTTCAGCGTGGTTGCTATGGTACACGTTCGTCACCGTGGCAACATGCTACAGCGTTCTCAGAGGTGGGGTGTGTGTAAATAACGCAACACCCACTCTTATTGCCCAATCGCTGTGATGCATATTCATGGTCACATGCGAGTCAATAGGGACGTGTTTTATTAGTCTACCCACCCACCCAGCCTTCCATCCAGCCTTCAATCCTTGTTGGCTTGACTAAATAGTAATTACTCTGAGGCCAGCTGAAGGATGCAGCACCCGCCTGCTCTCAGCTAGATTGTAATGGGTTCGTAAGCGCTGCTGATTGAATTGATTGCCACAGTTGGAGTCAGTCTGACATGTACAATGGGGTGGGATATGCAGAGCGCAGAACATTAATCAGCTCACACGAACCGGTCACAGGCTCTCAGTTTATTGCAGGTGCAGTTGAAAATGTATAGTTACAAGTCAAATGCAAAAAAAAAAAAAAAAAGGACAGCAAAGACAGAGACTGTATTCCTTTTTTTCCCTTCATTGGGTCGGACGGATGTGCCGCGTTGTTGCCTCGCAGTTCTGTCGTCTCCACACCAGCACCGCATGTTCAGCTTAACGTTTGCTTTTATTTTTTCTAACGTGCAGTTTTTGCACATATATTGTCTTTACGCAAGAACACACAGACACAAATAGACGCATTCAGAAGCTACAGGAGATGGTTTACAGTACTTACCTTTTCAAGAACATGATGTCCAAGAGACGCTTATTTGAGGGTTCCACCTGCAGGGCCATGCACAAGTACTTTAGGGGTCAAGGGTCAAGATTAAAAGGGAAAGGTGGGTTGCACTATTTAAAAAAATAAAATAAAATCATTAAAATGGAATGAAATGTAATCATATCAACCCCCTTTTTTTAAACATCTTCGGCTGGCATTTATTCTTGTACAGCCTCTAAATGTTTTTGGGTTGGACTGTTTGTGAGCATATTTAGCTTCCAGGAGCAAGTGGAGATCCAGGGGGAGCTGATTATCATTGAAGCCATACGGACGCTGGAGGTCCAAACAGAATACAACGGAGGGGCCGGACGGCGGTGCGGGCGTGACTCGCTGAGGTAGACTGGGACTTGTTGTCAAGAACGTGAACGCACAACAACAAAATCACTAGTCTTCCACAGCGTGTCGCACTGTTCCAAGTCAAAAGTGCATGTGCAAAAATAACATTTCATTTTCGTGTTTGGTCATTTGCACGACCCATCCCTCGTGGAATTATTCAGACAGTAATACACAACAAGCCAAACAGTGGACGCACCAACGTCACTCAATCCATATGAAACAGTCTGAGGAACAAATGCAATGTAATAATAATAATAATACATATCGTCATTATACTTTACATGTAAAGAGAGGACGCTACAAATCTCACTTACGGTTAATCACATCATAACAGATTATGCAGAGAATCTAAATGTGTCTATGAGTCACTTTGTGATTCATGACCGTATTGGTTCATCACATAAACATGGTAAATGTGGTAAACATGGTAAACATGGAGGGACATTAAGGCACTTTGGGTTTGCATGTGTTGGTGCAAACAGGAAACATACAGCCTGGGAGCTGTTAATAACGCAGCGAGAACACTATCACACAAGTCTCACTGTGGCTTCTCCACTGTGGACGCAGCTCTGCTATAAGCTAGGCTAGAGCGCGGAGAGAGATCTAACACACACACACACACACACACACACACACACACACACAGAGCTGAGCAGAAAGTTGTGACAGAGCGGCTGCTGTAATAACAGAAGAGTAAAAGGACACTCGCGTAATCTCCTCGTATTGGCTCTCTAAAGCACTGCCAATAAAGTTGGATCTCTGCAGGATAAGGAAGAGGGGAGCAGAGGAGAGGAAAGTGAAAAAGGTAAGGTCAAAAAGTTGCTGAAATGAAAGTGGGAATAAAACAAAACAACATGAGAAGCAAAAAAGGTGAAGTTTCATAAAGGACAAAGGAAGGAAAGCAAAGTGCAAATGAGTATGAATAAAGCAGCGGGGTAACTGTTTTCATGTTCAGCAGTTGTTCTGTTTTTCAAGTCAAACCTCACAACACTTATTTGTGCCGGTTGTGTTATGAATGACAAATATCCTGTAAATGACTGATAATGGCTTGTTTAGCTGTAGCCCACCTACAGCGCCTCTGTTCCATCTTATTTCCTGTTAATATCGCTGGCCTCAGCCTCGCTGACCCCTCAGCTGTTCTTCTATTTCTATTAATCTTTAATGGCGGGTAAGCGGCCCGGCGCCACACACCGACCCGCGTGGCTTTCCCGCCTCATTATTGTCCTGGAGGAGAAAAAAAAGGGAACAACAACAAATACCACTCGCTTGCCTGAAACGTATCGAGGATGTGGACTTTCTATGATGTTTGTAATACTTCTCCATTAACGGTTTTGTCCGCTCCGAGCCGCTTCGAGCCTCCATTGAATTATTTTAATTACAGGACAAGGACAAGATGTGGCTTCTCGTCTAATGGCGGCCATCTTCCTCGGGCTGATGGTTTTACAGCGATGGCGCACAGCTGAGGCACCGCCGCCGCAGAGAGCAATAAAGTTACCAATTTGGAGTGGTTTTTTGTCATCCTTTTTCTTTCTTTTTTTACCTCGTCTGTCAGGTCAATCTCATGTAGCCCACACACACACACACACACACACACACACACACACACACACACACACACTGCTTGCTGATCTCAACAAAGGTCTGTGACATTTGGAGGTAGATCAAATGACCGGCAGGGTTGTGGAGGGTTTTACTGCTCGAGGCGACAAGAGCTCTTAAGACCTGAAACACACACACACACTCACTCACAATCACACACATCCACGTCTCTTTGGGACCTCAATACCTACTTCAATACCTTTCTATTCATATCCCTGCTCTCTGGGTGCTCTGCGGAGCCTTTCAGGTCCTCGATGGCGTCGCGGCACTACAGGACCCAATCAAATCTCAGTCTAAAGCCCATTAAGAAGCTGGACCCATTTAAAAATCGTATATTTTGCTTCTGCTGGATGAAAACTTTATCTCAAAGAAGCACTCATTCCTATTTTACCCATGACATGGATGATTGACGTCTGAAATCACAGGACATGGGTAAATGGATTCCACTGGTTTGCATGTTGAAATATACTGTCAAGGATTGTGGGAGGTGTAGTATGAGAAACAACAAAACAAAAGCACGTGATTAATGTAGAATCACAGCTTTCCCCAAGAACAACACTGTTTTCTCAACCCCCTGAAAAACAAGTGGTAAATCCTTGAGTTCTTTCTTTTAATTGATTTTCACATACTAGGTGCTAACGAGCCGAGGCTTTGGTGTTTCTGCTCTGCACTTCCGCGGATCATTCGTCAGCCGAAGAGTGCGCGCAGCTCTTCTTTGCATTATGGGGGTTTATGGTATCTCACTCTGGTGCGACAGTATTTATCTTACAGCCAACAAATCCCGCTGCAACACCACAACCAATTATCAAGTTTTGTCCGTGTGGCCAAACCCTGATGTGTCTCCTTCCTCTGTGCCGTAGAGCTGCCGTGTCTACAAAAACGATTAAAAAAAACACATCAGTGAGCCACTGGGTGACACGGCTCTGAGAACAAACAGGCTTTGGGGTTTGTGCCACAGGCGCGGGAGCAAAGTCAGAAAATACTGAGAGAAAGAATAACGCCGTGTTGGTTTTAGTCTTTTGGGGTTTGCTGTCTCATGTATTTGAGATTTGACTCCCCCTTCGCTGGTTGTTGTTGCTTCGTATTGAGAATTTGATGCCAGGCGGATCAACATGCATGAAACGCTGTCTAATGGCATTCTTTCACATGGCTGTCTACACGGGGTGTATTAGACGAACCAAATGTAAAAGCTTTCGTTAAGTTGCTCCTTTTTGTTGTCAAAATATATACGACACTGTGCAGCCTCCCTGACATTTACTTTCATGAGAATGTCACAGGTTGTTTCCATGAATACCTGATAGAGTTGTAATAAAGTCATTCTGTTCTCCACGAAGAGACAAATAAGGGACTGTATAAAAATGAGTGGCATGGGGCGAGGAGCTGACAGCACATAATTGGAAAAAAAATGATTTAATCGTGTACGCCCAAACCTCAACATCTTTATGGAACAATAATGAAGCCATCAATGCAGGAAGTGGCGCTAAAAAGGGCCACATTTTTATGGCAAACATCACAAAATGTTGAATATTTCTCCCACTTTATATTTTTTGGGCAACAGTAAGTTACTGGTTGTTACCCACACTGACCCTGGGCACAAGCAGCAGCTCTGAATGTACTGAGGGACTCGTATTTACTTCATGTGTCGGAAACCAGAGCATGCGTAACCAACCCACGCAAAAGTGGGGAGAACATGCCAACTCCACACGGAAAGGCCCCGCCCAAGAACGGGGCTCCAACCCTGAACCGTGTTGCTGTGAGGTGACAGTGCTATCCACTGCAAAATAAAATAAATGAATAAAAGACCAGCACCTGCTCTCTCAGAAACCCCATCTCCCCTTCCTTTAGCCCCCAAAAAAAAAGTACTTTTCAGACCCTCCCGTCCCCAACTAAACCCGCTGCTGCACATTTAGACATCCTCATCTCGCGGTGAGCTCGTGCAGCCTCCGCAATGCACCACGTCACGTCTGTAGCTTTTCTGCCGTTCCGCCGAGTTTCTGTCTTTACAATGCGCTCATCAGAGGCTGCTGTCACAGCCAACAATGCTCAGAATGACAGCTGCCTTCGCTGGCCCGCACCGCCGCCAAGTTTAAGTTACGGCCGCCATTGATTCTCTATGGGGGCGCTGCCTGCCTGGGTTAGCACACACAATGCCAGGGCGACAATGTGGCTCATTGTCCAGGTCACAGCGCTGAGCAGGAGAGTGACAGCGTACGGCGGGCTATGAGTTCATTAGACTTGCACTGCTCTCCTTTCTTTCTCTCTCTCTCTCTGCCTGGAGAGGTGTACCCTTCTCGGTACTCATTAACGTCCAGTATGAGCCACTGAGTTACAGGTGTTAGCCGAGGAACATTGAAGGTCGCCACATGAGGACATGCCGCCCTGGTTAAACCACACGCGCACACACAGAATGACACATTACAAATTAGCTCCACGCCCGCTCTGCCTCTAATTCGCACATTAAAAAAGCATATTAAGAAATAATGGGCTCCCCACAGTTCAGATAACTTACTGGCCCTGGTTATCTCCGTCTCTCTGTCTTTCTGGAGGACTCAGGTCTCCGCACGTACTCAGACTTTGTGCGGGAGAAAAAGGCGCGGAGGGCGAGAGTTTTGGACTATTATCCTCCCGGCCCTGGTCCAACAATTATGGGCAGCCTGCTGAATACTTCTATGTCATTAGAGCGGGATAAATTGTGCTCTTCACTTTGGGATGAAGGTCCTTTCACTCAGAGCCAAAGACAGAAATAACGGGGGAAGACAGCGGGGAAGACAGCGGTGTTCAGGGACGGCAGGCTTTCATTTCTCTTCTGGTGATGTTCTGTATTAGACTAATGTTCAATTTGGTTGTCAAGGCCAGTTAGTGAAATGTAATTCTTATGGTGGGGGTGGGGGGTCCTTTTATTTTTGATCATATTCCATCATATCCGAAATGAATAACTTCCCTTTACATGCATGGACGGGGGGGGGGGGGGGGGGGGTGGACAAATCAACAGGTCTCAAGAAAAGCCCATTATTGCGCGTACACCCTGTGTGTCACATATGTCAACGCCGCCGGCTCGCTCTCCTGCCCCCACCGGCTCTTGCTTTTAAAAAAATTAAGTGAATTGATGAATCGTTATCGTGGACGAAATGCACTGAAATAGCAACACCTTGAAAGAAATGTTTCGTTTTGTTATCGATGGGTGAAATGTGATGACGAGCCTTGGTGATTACAAAGAAAAGGGAAGGCCTTTCTGTTCACTTTCACTTTGCGGCGCGTGTTGTGAACATCTGGCGACTTAATGAGCGACGATGCAAAGATTCGACTGCATTCCGGGGCCTTACAATGTATTGTTTGAGCTGAGCGGTTAAAAAGGGCCCGACAGATGGCTCATGATTTGCTGTCTCTCTGCAGCCGTTGTTGTACAAACCAGAGCTAAATCTTCTTTTAATGTTATGTTACAGAAAGCAATATGGAAAAGAATCTGTGGACTTGAGGAGGAGTCCCTAATTTATGGAAACAGTGAGGCGTACAGCCTCTCCTCTTGTGTCCTTTCACTTCCCCCTTCTTCCCTTTTCTTTCCATTCCCTCTTGACTCCTTGCCTTCCCCTCCCTTTTTTTGTCCTCTCCTTCCACTCTATTTTCTCTCTTTTCCGTCCTCCCCCTTTAACAGCCCCCGCCCCTCTCTCTCACCTCATCCACAGTTCCGGTCCTCCCACGTTTTGCTCCACCTGCAGCCGATCGATTGATTTTGTGCTCGTGAATTTAGAGCCGCGGGGAGCTCTGGGGGATTGGGGGGTTAATGACCACTGAGCGGAAGTGAGCAGAGCCGGACGTGGCCTCTTCCTGCACAGCGTGGCAGTCATTTCATCACCTGGGTCACTTGTCTAACAATCACCACCTCCACCCGTGGTCTTCTCCACTCCTCCTCCTCCTCTCTCTATATATATATATATTTTTTTTTTACCCTGTCTTTCTCTCATTTTCTCTCTCGACCTCCAGGGTCTCTCTAAATACCACGCAGGGCTGCACACAGAGCGATGGCGGCCCATCAAGGGTCGCTGTAGGCTGATCATTAGCAGCAACCCGCGGTTAACTTAGATTAGCCCGCAGAGTGGTCAGGTGGGCTTCGCGGCTCTCAGACTCACAGTTAGTTTTTTTTGAGCCGGAGACTCACACGCGGAGCGGCCGTTAATTGGACGCGGAAGATTCTAACTTTTAGGTTTCATTTCTGTATCCCTCAGACTCCGCAGAGGCTCTCGGGTGGGATGTTGTTCCTGAACGATTGATGGCGAGATGATGATGATTGCAACGAAATAGAACAGCTGCATTGACTGCAAGCACCCTGCCGGTTGGTCAATTTCAGTTTTGTTGGAGAACCAGTCAGTCGGGATGTTGTGAAGCTGCAACTAATCCTGATTGACCCGACAGACTCTTTCTACATACTTTGACTGCTATCATTGTTCATACTGAGTCAGTGAAAATGTCACTGAGCATGATGGCAGTTGATGAGGAGGTGGGCAAAATGGCATGATGGGGAAATGGAGACGAGAAATGGAGGGCGAGACAGAAGAATAAAAGAAAATACAAATAAAAACAAGGAGAGGGAATGCAAGCAGACAACTCTGGGATTATCAACAGTGGTGAATGATTGTCGGTAAAGTCTCTCTCTCTCTCTCTCTCCCTCCCTCCTACGGTGGCCCTGATGGGACACAACCTTTCATTTGCTCATTGCGGTAATTGGTGTATGTGAGGGGGAGGGAGGTACATGTGTTCGGCTCCCCCTCTGCGTCTGTCAGAGAATTAGAAAATGGAATTCTCTGAAGAGCAGTGTGCGTCTGTCTCCCTCATTTTCATTATTCGCCCCGGCGACAGCACAGATTTCTCTGTCCTCCGGCCACCAGCATACATTATGATTTGCTATTCCAGAGATAATTTCTATTATGATTCATTTTCGCAAAAATACATTTCAACAAATTGATGTTAAATTAAAAGGTTCAGCAATTAAGTCTTTTTGTGTGTGCGTGTGTGTCACTACAGTTCCTTCTCAGCTGGGATGAAAATAATAAATGATACCATCTCTTTACAGCTGAAAACAGCCTTCAAATTGATTTACTAATTAATTTGCCCTATGGAATGAGCTAAAAGGGAAATACATGTTTTCCTCAAGTATATTCAAGCCACATTTTCCCTTTTTTTATACCTGACAGCACGGTGGCCTTATTCAAAAATCAACTTTTCTTTTTTAAAGCTGCATTTTAAGACCGCATATTTTTTTTCTTTTGCTAATTTGATTACCTCCTTAAACACTGTCGTGGCTCCATAATGCAATACGTAGTAAAAATGGTTATTTCATGAGTCGAATACTTGGCTGTTATATATCCTTGCCAAGAAGAAGTCGCCACAGAAACATTGAAGTTGAGGAGGAAAAAAAAATGGGCATGAAGTTTTCAGACTCTTAAGCCAAACTATGTGATAAATGCACAAGATGCTAAATCTCAAACTGATGCCTTTTTATTTTCCACCACTGTCAGACATGAAACACATACAGGCCTTCTGCCCTCTAGGTTTGGAAAATCTAAAGGGCAATAGTCATGTTTCCTGCGGACACTTTCACAAATGAGTCCATTCGATACGGTCATAAATCGAAGAGTCATACTCGGGAACGCTCTCGTGCATTCTGTTTGTTCTCTTCAGAGACACAAAGAGAGGGACGTGCTTTTTTTTTGTTTGTGGCGGTGAAACATTCAGTGGAAACAAGGTCTTAATGGTGAGAAATAATAGCACTCACAGCCCCATGCTGTGCTGGCATCATGTAGCCTTGTTTAGCGGTAATTACAAGGGCTCATGCTTGAGAGATGCAAGAGATCCGTGTCAGGGTGGCTATAAATTCCCCCTGTGCGACGGAAGGGATGAAACGCAGAGCACAGAGCGCAGCCGTCTACAATAACCAGGGGGCAAAAAAAAAATGCGTCTTTGAAACAACATTGGACATAAAAATAAATATTCAAGCCCTTTGGCGGCCTGTTGAAGAGTGAATGAAAGACTGTGATCTCCTGGTCATGGTCGGAGAATCGCTGAGGGGGAGAACGGAGAAAAAACAGCCAGACCACTGACCTCTCACAGGGGGAGCATCCTGTGTACACGGCGGCCCCCGCTGAGGGGCTCGCCGCAGGGGGGGGGGGGGGGGGGGAGAGGCAGCGAGAGACGTGGGGGGGGGGGGAGGCGAGGAGCAGCCCTCGAGAGGCGAGGGTTATTGGGTTAGGGGGAAAGGAGTGAGGGGTGGAAAGAGCAGAGGAGAGGCATGGACGGGTGAGAAGAGGAGGGGGAGGAGGAGGAGGAGGAGGGTGTGGGGTTCCTTATTGAGGAGGGGAGAGGCGAGGGAAGTGGTGTAAGGGAGGTGCGAGGTAGAGGAGGGAGAAAGGAAAGGTGCTATGCTGGGATTGAAGCTGAAATGAGCGACATATGGAAAAGGTGGAAGGGAGGCGGGGTAAGGCGGTGAAGGAGGAAGGAAGGAAGGAAGGAAAGGAGGGAAATGACAGAAAAAAATGCTTTTTGTAGTTGCACAAAAAATAACCTCACACGTAGCAGGTGGAAAGCAGCTCGGGCCGCAACCCACTTGTCAATATGGATTGATGAGGATACTTTAAGCCTGAACAGCTGACGAAAGCGAGCGCTTCCCGTCAACGCTAATTATCCCGTAGATATTTTTAGTGGGAGCGAATGTGCGAAACAAACCGAGGGAGAGGAATCTGGGAGATGTGTGTAAACGTGAGGTGTAGTTCTATTCCTACGTTAATGCCAGGTGGAGAGGAAGTCTAACAGGTAACGGCCCTTTTAGTTTTATTTTTCTGGGACTGAGCTCATGTTTATCCTTAGATATAGTGGAGAAGTGTGTGTGTGTGTGGGGGGGGGGGGGGCGTGATGCCTCGCGGGGTTAAAGCGGGAGCTGGAGGATGGAAAGATGGACAGGAGGGTGAATAGGAGGGCAGGCGCTTTCGTGTGGAGGCCGGGAGGGAGGAGTGGAGAGTGCAAGTCGAGAAAAATTAAATAAAAGCCCTCACAGGTTTGCAATTTCATTTCTAGCTCTCTGGCCGGATATCAAGGATCATTTCATTTCATTTCATTCTACACCCTTTTCTTCTCCCCCCCTCACTCTTCCTGTTGACTACATCATTTCCCTGACCCTACACCAGTGAAGGACGGACTCACCTCCTCGTAGGTGAGTCCGTCCTTCACTGGACCAAAACAAAAGCCAAGAGCTTATTGCTGTTCAGGAGACCGTTTGAACGTCACTCCTAAATTTGGATTTTGTACTTCCGGAGTTAAATTGGACTGAATCTCCAGCGTCTCAATTTTGACAATTGAAATTTAAAGTCGTGGTCGACCATTTACCTCACGTCTCAGTCCTAAAGTAAATAAATAACAGTAACTGGTCAACGCTCTGAAAACCTAAAACACAAAAGTTAGATCGAGTTTGGAGCCGAAGAGCTCGGCTGGAAAAAAAAGAAAAGACGATGTCGCGCATTTCTGCACACCAATCAGGATTTAGATCTGAGGTGACAGTTATGGGGTTCCAATGCTGCCGTTTCCAGAATCAAATCTGATCAAATCACACTCAGTCCTGATGAAGAAGTTCAGAGTTTTTGAGGGTTAAACTCTTTTAAAGACGTTTTCTCCCTGAAATTGAACTTCGCACATTTAGCAATGAATATTCGAAGGAGCTTTGAGTTGCAGAATGACTTCTGTGGCTATAGAGGTGGCGATGATGGAGAGATGAGGTATCTAAGTAGGGCAGGTCTAATGAAATCTGCTGTTGAGTTGCATTCTGGGAATTGAAGAATGTGACTTTTTTGAAGCTTCACTCATGTTCGGAAATAAAAATCAGGATGCCTCGGCCTCTGATGCACTGAATTATTAAAAAAATCTGTCTCATGCAAGTCCCCCAACATTATGGAACTTCGGTACTAAATTGATGAAGTGCCCCTTTGATGTTGAAGAGAAAACGTTAAACTTTAACCCCTATTCCTTTATGAACT
>NC_136634.1:23357708-23382708 GCF_949748355.1 Melanostigma gelatinosum
TCTCTCTCTCTCTCTCTCTCTCTCTCTCTCTCTCTCTCTCTCTCTCAAGTCTGACAGCTCAATCACTCCTCAAATCAAGACGCTCAGTCGTCACGATGGAACACCGGACTCCTCGGGCGCAGGCTTCTCCCTTCCTGTCGTTGCCTGGTTGCTTGAGGATTTTCACGTTTGTCGCCTCAGCTAAAGGACAACATCGTTATGAAAAATTGCCGCCAGGAGGATAATCAGCGACATTGATCCATAATGAGAATAATCGTTTTATTCTTCTTCACGTCCACACGAACAGCTTCCCTCCATTCCAAACCTGCACGCTGTGCTTCCACACACACACACACACACACACACACACACACACACACACACACACACACACACACACACACACACACACACACACACACTTTATCTAAAGCGCACCGATCACTCCGCTGTACCAGGGAGCAGTCTTTTTCTTTTTACATTTTTATTTATTTCAAATCAAACACTGTTGTCTGCACCAGAGGCAAAAAAATAAAAATAATCCTGCAGTTATAGACAATCTGCTGAAGCTGACTCTGGGCAAAAAGGAGATGATCAACACGTTCACTCAAAAGTATGTCATTCACACTGCGCTTGTTCCTGTGGAGGGAAAAATCTCCTCACGATGAAAGTGGAGCAGGCCAGCACACGTGGACTGATAGCTTTTCAGTCACACGGCGCTAAAAACGTTACCGAAACTGATTTACAGTTAAAAGGATTTAATCCCACTGATGCAAGTACGATTACAGTTAAACATCGGAGTACATACTCCTATGAAATATTACAATATTAACCCACTTTGGAAAAAACTACCTTTGGTCCCAGGACACAGCCGTCCCAGGCAACCACACGCTAAAAAAGGCAGAAAAACACTTTCTATCCCGCCCACATATTCGTTCGCGACTCCTCCCCTCCCGTCTATCTCAATTTCTATTGGCTAACTTCTCTATGCACTTCTGTAAACGCCTACCTCCACATCTCTCTCTCCCTGAGCAGCTAACACATTCAATGATGGTCAGTTATTGCTTAATCCCTTCTATGATAATCCTTCAGTATAAAAGCTAAACTTCTGCAACTTGGCAGAAGCTTCATGTCTTATTAGCTCCTAATCCTACAACACTTTATGTTTATCTTAATGATGCATTCCCAATACACTTATGATTATGACTAATTATGAATTGTTAATTATGAATTATTAAACACATTTATTATATCTACTAAACACACCGTTTTTTGCTCAAATTTCTTACATTCCCCTTCTTCTTTTCATCCTCCACAGATAACAATCGCAACATCATCACAAATGCATCTCTCTCTCTCTCTCTCTCCGTTTGTCCTTCTATTCCCGTGATCACACACACACACGAACACACACACTCCTCCACAGCAGTTGTACATTATGGACTGGTAACCAGGCAGCATCTAATTGCAATAATTGGACGAATGTACCGAGCGGCCTGTTTGAACACCTGTTAGCACTGAATTTCTCTCATGGCTACAGATTGCATGTGCTGTGTCACACCATTTGGTGTGCTTCTGTGTGTGCACGTGTGTGTACATGTGGGGGTGTATGTATGTATCTCTGTGGGAGCCTCAGATTGGAGTGGGGGGGGATCCTGGCTGCGCTCCAGTTTCCATCCTGACACCTCAGACCCTGCCAGAAGGACACTGTCACTGACACATCCCGAGGCGATTCACCCAGAATAATTTGTGATTTTAACAAAAAAAAATAAGAAATGAATAATGTGCATGATACATCTTGGCCTTCACACTTCTCATGCTGTCATAGTGTCCTTTAGTTTTTTTTTGGTGTGGGGGGGGGGGGGGGGGGGGGTTCATTCGATCAGCTATAACGTACTGAAATAACACATCGAGGGTTCAGTTTGTTGGAGAAGATAAAGTCAGCCTGTTTGTGTGTGTGTGTGTGTTTTGCTTTAATGTTTCAGATGCAGCCGGTGTAACTCCCTTCTCGTGTCTTGCTGGGGGTCATCTGGCCAGATGTGTGGAGCTGTCCGTTGCTCCGTTTTTTTTAACGCACCCACTTTTCTTTTCCCGCTGTAATTTTACCACAGCATTCTTTTTTTTTTAAATTCTAGGACAAGACTCCACGCGAGAAAAAAACTATTAAAAGTGAAGTCTTGTACGGAGGACCCTGAGCTTTTCTAATTCATTTTTAACTGCACGTTCACCGCTGCACACTTTAAACCCCTGAAAATAAATCTCTCTTTCTATTTCTCTCTCTTTCTTTAATGTGTCCAAACTACAGGAGACAAGCTGTTGATTCAGTCAACATTGAGCTGTTGTCATTTGACCCCATGGTTGGTGTGTGTGGAGGGGAGATGCAGACAATCCATCGGGAGGGACCGACGGCGGGGACCACGCTGGCTGCTCTGTCTGCAGGGGAGCCAAGAAGAAGAAGAAGAACCCCCCCCCCCCCCCCAATCTCATTATGCTGGGATTAACGTTAATTGGGGGCACCGTCGTCTCGAGATCAATACAGGCGCGTAACACCGGGCGCGACATCGACTTTTTAAAATGTCTTTATTTTTGGAAACGTGTGGAGAGGTCGCTCCCCTGTTCGTTACTTTAACCCGTACGCGACTTGGAAGTATCGGTGTGTTCACGTACCTGTTGATATCCAGGTCAGTCGGCGCCGCGCGCATGCTGCGTGCGTCCTCGTCGTCATCCCATCTAGAGCACGAGGAAGGAAACAAGAGGATCAGGCAGGGAAAGATGAGCGTATTTTCTCTTTTTACCTAAATTCTCACTGAAACGGTGTTGTTTCTGCTTCCCTGCTTCCCATTTATTATCCCTATTCCAACAGTTTACCAAACGCTATAGCGCGCTGCTCCCCTACAACCCCTCTCCTCCTCCTCCTCCTCTGTTTCTAGGTCCGTTTCTTTCCTAACACGCGCTCACCTGGCTGCTGTTGGTCCGGCTCCGCTGCTGCGCTGCGCTGCGCTCCGCCGCCGCCGCCGCCGTGCCGGATGGAGAGATGGGGGAAGTGTGGTGCGTTTGAATCATAGAGCAAAGCCTCCGGTGCGCTGCTGCCTGCTCCTTTAAAAAGCCTCCACTGGTCCAATAGGAGGTCTGTCAGCCTGATGGGACCTGACGTCACCCAAACAACCCCCCTTCCCTCCCCTCCTCCTCGACACCCATCCCCCCACCCCACCCACCCACACACACACTCACACACTCGTTTTGAACTATAGGAGAAATTATATTTGCGTTATTTCCTCGACATAGAAGAAAAACAGCACTGAGGCATTCGAGTCTAGGTGAAGATTTTAGTGTAAGTGCTCAGCTGTGTTGTATTTTTTTTTCCTGCTTTTATTTTATTTTTCATTTCAGAGATTAAAAAAGGAAATCAGTGCCAGTGCTGGGTGATTTTTCCACAAGAACATAGGGCAACAGATGTTGAAGCGAGACGATCTGGAGAACACGTTGCATGCTTCACAGCTTCATGATGTCCGTTGACGAAGTGAATCCAAACACGTTTCCACCATTACCAATATAAGTCACAACAGGAAGACGCGCAGACAAAGAGAGGCAGGTGAGTCCCAGATGTGAGACATGTTTCGGGGTTTGTTTCTATAGAGTGGTCTCGTGTGACGTCACAGTTTTAGCGTCGGCCATGTTGGAGTACACGCAAAGCCACTGGCATGCACGGCTGAGTCGCATAACCTATCGGTGGTGAACTTTTGTGCTGTCTTTGGTTGTGGCAGCAGAGCTGATAGACAAGAAATCATTCTTTCGTTTGCCAGCGGTCATTACACATCAAGAAAATGACACGAAGGAGCTATCCAAGCGACGTCGCCAGAAATGGCTGTCACGCATCTCTCGAGATATAAAGGAATGGAATTTGGCGTACACTAGAGTATGTGCGGATCACTTTATAAGTGGTCAGTGATTTTATTTACTAATTCGTTTGTGAACAGTCTTTAATAAAGGAAATATAAATTAAACTTGGACATGAGAAGGTTACCGAAGCGTCATCGGCCCGTGACAGCAGTCGGTACCAGAGACGCGTCGAGCGTGTACAACAGGCGAAACACATAGCTGCAGCCTCAGCATTGCTTGATACGAGTTTAACGTCGGATCATGCATATGACAGCCCACCAGCAGCAGAGGATGAGGACGAGGATAAGAAGAACCAAGCCAACCAGACAGACCTCGGTGGGGCCACGATTGCAGCAATGCAAGCTGAGATGCAGCGCCTTCTCTCGGAAAATCTGAATTTGAAAAAGGAACTTTCCGATGAACGATCCATGTTTCATTCAGAATTTTTCGAAAATAATGATGAAAAAGTGAGATATTATACTGGACTACCGGACTTCTCAACCCTGCAAATTCTATACCATTTTATAGAACCACACATCCCATATTCTACTTGTGTAAGGACTGGGGGTGTTCACGAGATACGTGTAGATGTTGGCGTAGTTTACCGATGGAAGATAAGTAGAATCGGCACTGAAACGATCTGCACTCATCGTATAGGGATCCAAGTTACCAATAACCTTCAATTTGGCCAGGTAGCGAACCTTTGATGCACTATCCAGTGATTCAAAGTATGGTATTTTCGCCGCACTTCCTTGTTTACTCGCCGCCATGTAGGATCTGTATGTACTCCAACATGGCGGACAGACCTCGTAACTAAGGAGATCGTGACGTCGGTGAGACCACTCTATTGCAGGCCATAATGTAACGAAGGGCATTTTTTCTGAAGTGAAGTCACATTTGGAGGTACTTGTATTTCCATTTTTATGCTTCCTTATACTTCTACTTCATTTCTTTCACTGCTCGATTCGACCTGCAGTTGGAGCTCCCGAACCAGAACCAGAGGGCAGACTGTCAGACCCTGCTGCTGTAAAATTAGAGTTTTTTCAAATGGAATCTGGTGCTCGGAAACACTACCGCCGTTGTCCACATTGACCGCCAAAATCAACCCAAAATGAAAATTCATCGCAGTAGCTTTAATCTGTAAATTTCGAATACAGGATTTTAGTTTGTCATTGAGTATTTGTATTCTGTGGCATTGCAAAAATTACCACAGGAAACAAATCCACCACTCTTCATATGAACAAGGATCTAATGTGCACACTTTTGTATCTTTCCAATGATATTGCTGTTGTCAGTCCTGTTTCAGTGGTTTGGTGTGGAAAGAGCAAAGCGACTGAATAGCTTCATTTTTTTTTTTAAAGCCGACCACATTATAGATAACTTGGAGGAGATGAGCCTGTTGATAATTGACATTTTCCAGTGAAATGCCAGCATTCTAACACTGTACTGCATTAAATGATGCACCAGCACACGTTTGTGTGTACACAACAGCCCACTCTCCACAAAACAACACTTCAATCAAAAACACAAGGTAAGTACACAAATAATTCATCCAGCTTTACCAGGTACCATTAACATCCAAGGCAGCATCATAGTGTGAGTGTCACAGCCTTGAGTGTCAATTATGAATTTATGAATGCACCCATCAGCCTGCATGTGAGATAACCACGCACATCCAAATGAATATCTTCTATACTTACTGATGATTGTTTTTGAATGTTGGATGTGTTTAATGAGATCTGTGCGGTAAATCGGGATTTTTTTTTTGTTCGGTAGGAAGCCCTTTTTAACCACTTTTTTTCTTTATTGCAAAGACAGAGCGGTGAACCGCCCACCAAATGACATACTGTACATTTGACATCCACTGTTTTGAAAAAGGAATGCATTTTAATATACATACATTACATGTAGCTACAATACTGACGCCCCTCACTGCTGACTGTCCGCTTGTTGCTCTCCGAGCATGCTACAACAGTATTTAGAGCCAATAAAGAAATTGAGAAATGATGCTACATTTCATACGAACTCTACTCGCCCAGCGGATGACAGCTACGCATAATCTGTCACCGTGCGTCTCCCTGACGGAGTGATGGCACAAACGCGAGAAAAGGGTTGTATTTTCTGACACAAATGAGCAATTTGTGAGGCCATTGTGTGCATCGTGCATCATTGTACTTTCTAATTTCCCAGACTCAGAAACCATTGTGGGAAATGCAATTGTGTTGTCGAGTGTTTTTTTTTTGTTGCTTTCTGTGGGCATTTTTGTGCAGCTTTTGAAACGAGTACACACGTAGGCTACACACACGGATATAAGCGCGCACACACACGGACATTTATTTTCAGTCTTTTTGGGATCTTGAATGTAACCTGTGTTTGTCTGTGTTCCCTTTCACATACATCTAGGCCAAGTCCAAGGCCTTTCATGCAAGACTAGTAGTTTAACAAAGGCAGTGACGACAGTGAACAGTGGGGGTGGTGAGGTTGACTGTACCACTCTCCCAGTTTACAGTCAAACGCAGCGTTCTGCTCTCTAAGCTTAGCTTAGCACAAAGACCGGAAATAAGGAGAAACACCACTAAAAGCGCACCAATCAACTTGTCAGATCTTGTTTGTTTTATTCCTATTTCTTGTTTGGAGCAGTGAGGTTGCCAGCTAAGAGATAATCCGGCATGTAGGCCACTCTGTCAAACCAAAACGTTTTTCCACTTCAGTTTTTGTAAGGCAAGGCAAGGCAAGTTTATTTGTATCACACATTTCAACAACAAGGTAATTCAAAGTGCTTCACATAAAACCATTAAACGCATCAAAACATAAGGCAAAAGAAAAGGAGATTTAAAAACAATTCAGAACATTCATTAAAACATTAAAAAACAGTGTAAGAAATAAAATGCAGTAGTAAAATGCAGAAATGCAGAAAATTGATTAATATATGAATTGAATGTGGTTCAATTAAAGGCAGCAGGATGGTTGGGTCGGGATGGTTCATAAGGTAGCAGCAGATCGGAGATGTATTTTGGCCCTAAACCATTCAGTGCTTTGTAAACCAACAGCAGGATTTTAAAGTCAATTCTTTGTTGGACAGGAAGCCAGTGCAAAGACATCAGAACTGGAGTGATGTGATCCACCCTCCTGGTCTTAGTGAGGACTCGAGCTGCAGCGTTCTGAATCAGCTGCAGCTTTCTGACGGACTTTTTACAGAGACCTGTAAACACACCGTTACAGTTGTCCAGTCTGCTGAAGATAATGTACACATAAAACAAACAAGACACAAGTGATGAATTTGAAATTCAGACCAATAATACAGCAGAAAATAACTATTTGCTGTGTAGAGTAGTACCCAGTGAGCACTAACCCGGATTTCAACGTTGATATCTGGTTGAAAAAGCGTTGAAATGGAGCCTGAACGTCTAAGACCTTTTTTCAACGTGTTTTAAACCGTCTAAATTACGGTTACAATATCAACGTGTCACAAAACACCAATTTCTTTTAAAATATTGGTTTGTTCAGTTGTAGGTTGAAAGAGACGCGATTTTGGTTACTTTCAACGTATTTCTCCAAAATCATATTCCGCTGTCCGTTCATATGTGGTCTACGTGGAGACGTGATTTCAACGCATTCAATGTCTCATATAAAACGTCGTAAATATGCAACTATAAACTGTGTGATGTCAACAAGAAGCTCACAGGACATCATAATGAGAGCAGAGCACATTATGTCTGCATATGTTCACTAAAATACAACTCAGTGTTTACTGCTGGAATACGCATGCGGACGGACTCTTGCATTTTTTTAAGGTAGAGGCTGGCTGGAAACAAACACGGCACTATTTGAGCTAGCTAACTAGAGCTTACTGAGTTCATGAGCGAAGTGAACGAGCTGACAAAATAAACGAGGCTTCACGCTAACGACACACTCTGTAAGTACTTGAACTACTTCATTCCAGTATTGCAAACCGAAATATTATTACCATACCATTACTATCATGTTATGCTCATCATGCGGGCGAGGCTGCTAGCTTGTTAGCATGTAGCGTCAGCATGTTACGAACAGTAAACAGCAGACATGTGTGTTAGTTAATGTACTGTACTAACGTTAATAGATCATGGTCAAAACATTGTTGTTTGGGTTATGGCAATATATAAACAATATTGTGTAATATCCAGGTCAGCATTGTTCCGTTGAAGACACGTCTATGGTCTCCGGTGTAGAGACGTTCAAAACTGGTCTAAGTCAATATGTTTTTCTAATACTTGTTTTATTTACAGATGTCCAGCTTGAAAATATGGCAGATCTCCTGAAACAGGCTCCTGTGTGGCTTTGAAAACGGCATTTAAAGAAGGAAAAGGAGATTATGTTTTTATATAAAGAACATTGTTATAGTTATATTGTGCTTTAATAAATACAAATTAACTGTTGCTGTGTCACTTGGTATTTTGTCCTGTAAGTGGAAACTGTTGATGTGTTCTATACCCAGAAGCACTGTAAGCATTTCGCCGTTGAATACACGGTGAGGTTGAATACACGGTTAAATCACGGTGAAACGTGAAAGGTTTTTAGCCGACTATTTGTAGACGTTGATTCAACGTTTAGACCAGATATCAACGTGATGTCCAATACTGGCTTTCAACTGATAAATGTGGATGTGGTTTCTTAGTCTACCCGAGCAGAGAATAAAGTAACTGTCCCTCAGTGTGTGTTGTAATTAAGCATTTCTGTGCTTTGTTTACGTAGCCGGTCCCGCTGCACGTGCCTTTTAGTGCATGTGTGCCCTACTGGCTAGCCAACCGCCGCTGTGCTGCGCTCATATAGGTAGGTTACAGCTAATAACGTCCTCACCCTCCAGTTCCTCCCCTGGTTAAAGGTGCTAACTACAAGATTGGGAGCATTTCTGTTGCCTTTAAATGGCTCTCAACATGGTGACAGCTGAGCCGGCGGCTAGAAGCTGACGGTGCTAACATGCTAAAGTGCTGACAGAGACAACAGTGCATACCTGAGGGGGGACCGGGGGGTGGGTGCTATCTTATGTGACGACGCAGCCGCTCGGGACGGCCTTATCAGCTGTAACGTCCGTATGAGCGCAGTGCTGTGCGGCCGCCATGAGCTATCATGTGGGGCACCCTAACATGCACCAAATAGCAAGCGCACCTGGCCCGACTATGTCAACAAAGCAAGGAGAAGCTCGAATTACAACACAGAGAGGGAGAGTGACTTAATTCTCTACTCAGATAGATATTACCCCACTACATCTTTACACAGCAAATAGCTGTTTGTGGCTATAAATGCTCTGACTGTCGAATTTGGCACCTTTCGCGCTGTCAGCGCTGTTGCTGTTGTTTGCACTGTTCGTGTTGTTAGCACTGTTAGCTGCTTTTCGCCAGCTCAGCCGTTGCAATGTTGAGAGCCGTGTGGAAGCAATCCCTCAATCAGATATATACTCAGAATTTTGAATTCAACACCTTTAATTAGCTTTAGAGGTGCTGGTATGCAGTATCTGTTACCATTGGACAGAACCCGACTAACTGTTTCTCGTCTTTAATTTAAGTTAATGAGTGTGTTTGTCTTTAGCAAAGAGAAAAAAATGCACCACAAAACTCAGAAGAAACCATTTTTATTGTCATATACACGAAATTTGACCCATCCCTGTATGGAGCAGTGGGCTGCCATTGATCGGGGAGCCGGGGTGCAGTGTATTGCTCAGGTACACTTCGACACTTGACACGTCCCAGTCAGGGATAGAACCGTTGACCTTCCGGTTCCCAGACGACCCTCTTAATCCAGTGAGCCACGGTCTCCCAGATGTTACTAATTAATATTAATGTGTTTTTGTTATGAAAAGAATCCCAATCACAACGGAAATTAAAACCTATTCAACCAAATTACGTTACATACAATATGAACACTCTTACCAATCAGACGTATTAAAGTTTACCTTTCACTCATCATTGGATGTATTGTAGGCAAACTGTCTCAAATGCCAACTGTAGAAATGAACACTTGTACGTTTATGTAAAAGAACATCCTCATACATCGACACAAACAACAACATATGATTATTGCATCCACCAAATATCTAAAACACACTCAGCCAAGGAATGTAAAAATGGTGTGACATTTGTTCGCTGAAATAATAGATTGATGGTCTCCCATGGGGAAATCTGGATCATGTTTCAGTTTAGTGTGAATTTTCTTTTTTTTCAGATGTTTTGCACGACCTGCTGTTATATTCAATTTTGACAAACAGTGCAGTGCTCAGGCAACATGAAATATAATCATTCAGAGGTTTCAGATGCAGACACGCTGCAGAGCTGTCAGTAATAGCTAGCATATTCATTTTCTGCTGTCCTTGGCCCGGTCAACTCTACCTTTGTGTCTGGCATTGCTAGATTTTACTCAGATAAAAAACATCTGGCAGATGTACCGTCATTAATTTCATCTTGATTAAAAATGAAAGGTTTGGCCCAGCACAAAAACGAACGACTTACAGTTTTATTAGAAATACGAATATCCGGTCACAATGTGGAGCGGATCTGAAAGAAGACAATAAATACCTTTGTTATTCTCTGGATGACAATGCACAGTTTGTTTCTATTAGTGGTTAGGTTTCATGAGCCCACTGGGGCGAACCCAGAGAGCAGCATGCAATCAATTGAAATCGTGGCGCTCACCAAAATTGGAACGTTCTACCATGGCATCACAGTATGCAGCTTTGAATTGGGGTTAGGGTTAGAGGGTTAGGGTTATACAGTATTTTCATAGAGTTGAATATGACAGCACAGTTTGACAAAAGTAGGTCCAAACATCGTTACAGAGAGACCTAAATCCATAATTCTGTCACCACAGTTCATACAGAGTTCCCTGTAAGCATGGCAACCACTCCAAATATCACACACACACACACCACAGTCAGGTTCGTATACAGGTAGAATCTTCACTTTACGACTTAAATCAGTGGTATCTAAATGTATACGGCTGTTTGGCAGGTAGCCATGAACTTGGAAATGGAAGAAATGTCAATACAAGTAATCTGCATTCTCAATTACATTTTCAGGGAAACAATTTCAAACACATTTTTGTTGTAAGGGAATGTCATTTTTAGGAGACAATGGCTCAATGACTGGCAGAACAGGTTTCTCATTTCTAACCGACAACCAGCAATTTTGTTGAAATGACAAATGAAGCTCGAGCGCAAGTTCACTCAGGAAGACTATTCTCTTGCATGCCTAAGTCCGGAGTTTATTTCCCATACATCTGCCAATCGCTCCTCACGCTTGCACACTCATTATATCCTTGCTGTTATCATTTGGGGCTGTCGATCATATCAGCAGTCTAGATCAGCTGGTCTCTTCTATCCAATAGCACAACAACACCATTACATCATTAGCCTATCATCCTGCTGCTGTCTCGCTTACATATGATTGTCTCTCTACCTTCAGTAGGTTCATGCTGCTGTTACGCACCCCTCCACCTCCCCATCTCCGCCCAATCTTCACAGATTCATCAGCGTCATCAACTCATCAGCCACCATCACCACCAGTGTCTGGACTCCACGGAGGCATTTATCTTGCTACTGCTCAGGACAGACGCCCCTCGATTACAAATCTCCCTGTAGAGTCCAAGCGCCAAAGACTCTGAAGACTTTATCATCACATATCATTTGTTCACAATAAACAATTATTTTTTCTTTATCCTACTTGTCTCTCCTGATTGAACTGACATCGACGGATTTCACAAGCTATTGCTACAGTAGCTAGCTAGCTAATCCAACGTTAGCTCCATGATTTGGTTGGAAACTCTGTCACTGATGATGATGCACGGAGAGGAATGGGAATAAAAACTGCATTGTTCCTGTATTGTAAAGAAAGACCTACGTTTTGTGGAGCTGAGTTTACTCGTTCCAAACGAGTTGATGGAACCATTCCTAATGTCTTTTTTATGAAAGGTGTCACAAGCAGTAGTAGTAATCCCCCGTATGACCTGCAACTTCATAATGTTAAACTCAGACAAAACTGAAGTTATTCTACTCGGCCCAGAACACCTCCGACATCAGTTATCCAGTGGCGGGCCGTGCATTTTATACCTGGGCCTTCACTGCTGTCCTGCAGCTGAAACACAGCTACGGTTATTATTTGTTTTGTCTCAAAATGAAGCCAACACCTATAGATAGAGTGCGTCTCCTCTCTGCTCTGACTGCAGCTGGGACTGCTGCACCTGTGTGTGCTTTGGGGCAGCGGAGGTGCTCACGGCAGCTCGCGGCGGAGGGACTCACGGCAGCTCCCGTTGCTCGTTCACGACAGTGCAGAACGTACGTGCTTTAACGTCAAAACACCAGAAAAGTCTCCAAGAACACCAGAACAAGTCGCTAGATTTGTCACTAGTAGCTTTTGACAAAACAAGTCGCCATGAGGGTTTGGAAAGTCTCCAGATTTAGCGAGAGAGTTGCCAAGTTGGCAGCGGCTAAACACTGGACGCAACAATGGTTCCTATCACATATTAAACCAAACAAAAATCTTCATAAAAACAAGTTGTACAAATAATAATATATAAACAAGCATATTAAAGCTACTGCAGATGTAAAAACAAACGCATTTAACTTACCAGAGCTGCTGTTCACTATTTAAAGACAAAGTTGATCCTCCTTTCTTTGTTAATAAAGAGTTTAATCTCATGTTGTTCAGTACATCCGTGCGTTTTAGTTCCAGTAAGAAGTCCTTCTCGATTCAGTGAAGACAGTCGAGCCTCCACATTTGTATTTCTTGAATACGTTTTAATGTGTTTGAGGCTGAAAATGTCCGCTCGGCAGAGGCAGCAGATTATGGGATAGTCACCGGCCCACACGTCAGGCGAGCTCAATGACCAATCACGTACTTGTAGGCCAGCTAGAAGGCTCTGGCACGTCAAAGAATACGCCCAACATGTCAAACTAAAGATCTGATTGGTTGAACACTATGACAATCAACAATATCATCCCCATTCACTTTAATCTGCACTGGCTGCAGGTGAGAGTCTGCAGGCCTCTGCCTCTGTTCTTACCTAGAGACACAGAGGTGAGATCTGATTGGTTAAAAGCTCGACTTAAAACAAGCTGCACTGGAAGCAGAGCAAAAAATTTTTTTTTTTTTATAAAATATATATAGCTTTGTGATTCTGTTTAGGCCAGCAGATGACGGCCCGCCACTGCAGATATCTAAAGATATAGTTCCTCTAGATGGCAATGCGCTGGCATCCAGCAGCACCGTAAAGAATCTCGGAGTTATTTGTCTTTTAACTACTAGACAACACAAACTTCAAGGACTGTCTTTTTTCACCTCCGTAAACTTTCAAAAATCAGGCACATCCTGTCTCAAAGCAATGCAGAGAAATGAGTTCATGCATTTGTTACCTCTAGACTAGATTACTGCAATTCCTTATTATCAGGCTGCTCTAATAAGTCTCTTAAATCTCTCCAGTTGATTCAGAATGCTGCAGCTCGTATACTAACAAGAACTAGGAAAAGAGATCATATTACTCCTGTATTAGCGTTTACAGTACAGTCATTTAGCAGATGCTTTTATCCAAAGCGACGTACAATTCAGATTCTATCACATTCATACACCGTAGGCACAGCTACGGGAGCAAATTTGTTTGCTGGGTTGTGTCTTGCTTCTCTGCATTGGCTCCCTGGCTCCCTGTAAAATCTAGAAAAGAGTTTAAAATTATTTTACTTACCTACATAGCCCTAATTCGTCAGGCACCATCATATCTTAAGGAGCTTATAGTACAATAGTATCCTACTAGAGAGCTACACTCCCTAAATTCAGGGCTACTTGTGGTTCCTAGAGTCTTAAAAAGTAGGATGGCAGCCAGAGCCTTCAGTTATCAAGCTCCTCTTCTGTGGAACCAGCTTCCCGTTTCAGTCCGTGGGGCAGACACACTCACCACATTTAAGAGTAGGTTTAAAACGTTCCTTTTTGATAGTGCTTATAGTTAGGGCTGGCTCTGGTTTGCCTTGGACCAGCCCCTAGATACGCTGCTGCAGGCCTAGACTGCCGGGGGACTTCCTAGGATACACTGAGCTCCTCCTCTTCTTCATCTCCTTCTGAATAAATTCATGTCCCATTAATGCTCATTACTCATTTTGCTTCTTCCCCGGAGTCTTTGTGCTTTCTCGCCTCACAGGTTTCCATGGATCGTGGTTATATCTGGACCCTGGTCCGATGTGAGGGTTCCGGGACAGAGGATGTCGTATGTGTACAGATTGTCAAGCCCTCTGAGGCAAATTTGTAATTTGTGATTTTGGGCTATACAAAGACAAATTTAATTGAATTGAATATTTGTGACCAAAACAGAGCTAAAAGAGAGTCAACATTGGACACTTCTTTTCACGAATGTTGAAGCTACTATATGATGAAATAATATGTGATAGCCCGATTGTAACCCAATTTAGCTACTTAGCTCATTTCCTTTTTTGCATTTTCACACAGCATGTTTTCATGTTATTAGTACGTCCTGGTATAACATTGCAGTCAAAGGTGTTGGTTGTTCTATGAAATCCTGACCATTGTCTGTTTTCATTAGTACCCTTTTATTATATGTAAGTGGCCAAATGATCCATATTACACTGACCTCTTGGATGTAGCTTCTCTTTATTTTATTCTCCATTCACTCTGGGTCTGTGTGGGTGGAGGTTGCTGCTTTTATTTTTCTTCCCTCCTAAAGTGGATAATCTGAGAACAATAAAAACCAGTGCAGCCAAACAATACGAGTCAATTTGTGTTTTGTCACCCTCGTTTAACCTTCCTCCTTCCTCTAAACCTGAACTTAACCCAAAATCTGCCCACACACTGACCCCTCTCATTGTCTCATTTTACAAGTGCGGACGCACAGGGCCGCCTAACACGGACACACATGAACACGCATGTACAAATCCACACGGACGATTGTAGAAGTCCTGATGTTTTTAATCAGCAGTGGGGGCCCACCCTGGCAGATATGCGTCTGGTTACGTGTCTGTAAAGAGCAGTGGCGAAGGCAGAGTCACCTCGGCAGATGGCCGTATCAGTGTTGGGTAAACCAGCGGCCAGCGCGGCCGTGTTTGGCTTAACGGCCTATAAGTAATTCATTGTGTTCACTGAGAAGGAGCATCTGTCGACCCCTGCGGCCCTGGAGACGCACACACACACACAGTTATGCATAGATAAACATACTTACATGAGCATTCGGTCACATGCACAAATGCAGGTACACACACACACACACACACACGGCTTTCAGGCTCATTTGTAGTGGGCAGTGCAGGTGGCTGGAGGAAAAGGAGAGGTCTTTGTTCCATGTGACCCGCTCTGATCAGATAACCACCACTGATCTTAGTTAATACTCACGAAGAACTCATTTACCTGCGAACACGGAGGCAGGTCTGAAAACAGACGAGAGAGAGATAAAGGGAAAGGGACACGATGAAGAGAAAAAAGGAGGGGGAGGGAAACGACGTGCAGCTGCAGCTCAACAGGAGGTCCAAATCTCACAACCAAAAAAAAAGCCCAAACACCACATTTACATTTTTACGCAAGTGTTTTAGTCAGTGTTTGTTGTCAGTGTATGGTCTTTATTGAATAAGCTCTTGTACAATCACACCTTCCCTTTCATTATATGTCTCCTCAGTCTGTAAACAATTGTACGCCTCAACAGCGAGCGCTATTACAATAATGACATGCAGAGGCTCTTGCTTTCGACACAAACATCGACTTGTATTGCATTTCTTTCACGAGCGTAGGCCCCCACCTCGGCCGGAGCGAGCCTTCGTCGGTTGTTTGGAGTGTGAGGAATGGTTGATGGAGATTTGGCCTGACGCGGTTTGGGGGAGGCTTAGCTGAGGAGGCTTAGCTGAGGATCCACGCGGCTCCCGGGCCTTGCAGACCCCCAAAATAAGCCTGCACTGGTCGGCAAGATCGAGTGGGGATTTGTGGGTTTAAAGACGGCGTTGGATATGGCCGAACCGATGTTGGACAGGTGTCTGCAGGAGGGCTGAACTCCTGGAATGGGAACGAGAAAGCCATGGCGTTGCGGTGGCCCAGACGTGAGCTGCATCGAGGACGCGCCCTTGGCGGACGGGTGTCGCAGCGTCATTTGATGATGGGTAACTGCTAGGTTGTCAGGAGTTTAAGGGAAGGACTTGCTGGGCCATCCGCGGCCCCACGTGATGCTGTGGCTACTATTGGTCCGATTTCCTAGCATGGGGGGAAACGACTTGGCATCTGCTTGCAAGATCCGGGCTGGTCTACGGCAAATGTCGTCCGTCGTGGAAAACCCCCCAAAAGACGGCAGAGGGAGCGGCATCGTTGTTGGCCAATTGTGTGGGTCCATCGCTGGAAGTGGGCGGGGTGGAGGCACTGGCATCCCGGTGCCCGGTGTCCCGGCTATGGCAAGTTGCTGTGGTTGCTGGAAGTAGGTGACCGGGGGGCGCTGGTGTCCTGCGTTCCGTTGTCTCTCTTCTCTCTTTCTCTTTCTCTTTTTTCCTTTTTTCTTTCTCTTTCTGCGGTTCGTTGTTGCTTGCTGCGTTCAGTGGTTGCGTTGTTGCGTTTAGTGATTGCGTTGTTGCGTTCCGTGGCTGCGTGTTGCGCTTAGAGAGGGGGACAGAGGCAAGAAGACCTGGCAACCCGGTGCCAGGAATTTGCGTAGTTGGAAAAGCGGGATAGGGGGGGGGACGGAGGAGAGGGACCCTGGCAACCCGGTGCCAGGAATCTGCCTAGTAGGAAAAGCGGGATAGGGGAGGGGGACGGAGGAGAGGGAACCTGGCAACCCGGTGCCTGGGTACGGGCAGAATAAAGGTGGTGTAAGAGAACAGCGAAGGGACAGCTTAGAGGGGGGGACAGCTTAGAAAGGGGGACGGAGGAAAGAAAGGTGGTGTAAGAGAACAGTGAAGGGACAGCTTAGAGGGGGGGACAGCTTAGAAAGGGGGACAGAGGAAAGAACCTGGCAACCCGGAACTTTGTGGGTTGGGGGGCGGAGTTTCGGGGTGCGTGGTGGCATCACGGTCGCTGGCGTCACGCCGGTGTGCTTGGATGTAGGTACGTTTGTTTTTTTTTGTTTTTTTTCCGAACGTGACTTTGGGAAAGTTGTGAGGAGTTGGCACGGTTTGCTTTGTTGCGTCGATGCTCTTAGCAGGCGGACTGTGGTCCAGTTGGAGATATCAGCTGGTGCGTCTTCGATGGGGGACCTGGCTGGAGCGTAGAGGGGTGGCGGCGTCTTTGAGCGCTGCGTGCTGGGTAGCCAGAGTCGTCGGAGCTGGGTCTGGAGCGAGCGAAGAAGGATAGAGCTGGATTTACGTTTCCATTGTCTACGTCTGGAGGTAGCGGGTCTCCCTCTGCCACCGAGATGTGAGTTAAAGGAGGACGGCCGTGAGTCTGACTCTTCGTATTGTCAGATGCTGGCGGGTGGATGCAGCTGGTCGGCGAGGTGGAGATCGCGGGTTTGGCTGCCCGGACCCTCTCGATGGCGGTTGGCGGCGTCCTCTGCGTGGTGTTCCGGTTGCGAGTGCAGAAAACGCGAGTGTGCCGAGGCTTAGAGTGGGTAGGTAGTTATAGGAGTGTGGCTGGAAGTGGGCGAGTGGCTGAGGTGTGGTCCTGCCCCTGAAATTCAGATAAGTTTTATCTCCAATTATTCATAAGCATGGCTGATAACACCTGAAACTTGGCAAGTCATCTTGAGAGGGGTGTTCTGGTGATGTGATAGTAATTTCACAAATGGTTTTAATCGGGGTGTGGCCGAAGATTTACACCTGTGGTTTTGTTTAGGAAATAGGAACAAAAGGTGAGAAAGGTGCGAAAGCTTTGAAATTAAGGACATGACACAAAACAAAAATGTGATATTTGATTATTGGATGAATCTGGTGATGTTCTATGTTTTGTTTATTGTCAGCAAACCCCTAAAAAGACCAAAGACAACAATGAATTCAGCATTATTAAACACACTGTGTCTTATATATATTCCACTGCTTGAGCCACTTTTAATGTTTGGCTTTTATGACGGTGATTTCAAGTCAAAATGTCGGCTGTGAAAAAAGCTGTGTGTTGTCACACCACATGGAAATAAATTCTTAATGAGCTGTCTTTATTGTGTTACAGTATTTGTAGCGGTATGTTAACAATTGAACCGAAGTACAAACTAACAGTGTTAAGGCCCAGACGCCACGCACCGACGTCAAAGAGCTAGCGGTCCTGTGTCTTGGCCAAAAGGTTACACTGGAACACATCGCAATGACCGCAGCCAACGGCCAACTAGCACGTACGTTCTGCGCCTGCCTTGGTGGAAATAACTCACCGTATTCAAACAAGTCTCAAGGCAGTTTGGGAAATTTGTGTAGATGGATTTCGTGTCGCTCAGCACGACTTTCAAACGAATGTATTTCAATTGAAAGTATCTGTCAGTCGGGATGAAATTATGCAACAAAACTGATGTTGGTTTAAGGCAATAAAACCACTAAAGATAGGTTTAGGAAAAACATGAAGGCTTAAAATAAGTAAGTAAACTTAGTTTTAGGCAACAAAACCACTTGGTTAGGCCATAAGTGGTCTTTCTCAATATTTAATACTACGTCAGTTGCTCTAACCGTTGCTTTGTCACCTGGACGAGTTTAATTTGTGTGCCTACCACAAAAAAGGCTCCTAATTGACTTTTCATTGGCATTGTTTTCGTGCTGAGTGAAATGAAAAAGATGGAAAGCTTGTGTCAGGAATCACTAGATTTCCCTTATGCGACTATTCCAAGAAACGCTGTTATAGACTGGATTGACAGCAGGTAGCTGCAGCTGGTATTCGTCATTCTAAAAGGAAAACTGGGAGACCTTGAAATGCAGGAATTCAGTCTTTTTATGGAGCAATGACTGCCAGGTCTTTACGGAGGTGTGTGGGTGCAGTCGGGGACGTCATAGTCCTATGTTCAGATTATTTAGGACATGTGAAAGTAGCCCAAATCTTAACTGAAAAGATTAGATTTCATACTGTTTACAATGTTATAAAAAAACTAAACAGATCTAAGTCACATATGTGTAAAAATATCACCTTTGCCTACAGCGTGAACATAGTAATGATATGTAACAAGCTCAGTTCCTTTACAACCACACTGTTTTCATATTGGATTTTATGTAGATTACTGCCAGCGGTTGTGACTTTGCAGCCATTTATTCCAGCAGTTTTTTGTTTTTCTTGTCGCCAAGTGGGAGATTTTGTAGCTGTCGGAAATACCCGCTACCGCAGACTCCGCCGTATGAATAGGAAGGTTTTTCCCACTTGGCGTGAGGCCCTGCAGGTCGGCTTGGTCTTCAAGGTTAATGTGGTGAATTTTCTACTAAAAAGTATTAATCAGATGCAAATATGCACCCGACTGAACACTGCTGCTTTTGGCAGCCTGTTGTTTTTCAGCGATCCGAGTATGAAAACACTTCTATTGTGTTTCCGCCGTGAGACACTTCAGCGGCAGCGTGACCACGACCTGCTACCGGCGTGTAGTGCAGGAGGCAAGGCGGACAGACGCGGGCTGAGGTATTATATACCGTAACACGTGCGACCGCACTTGCTTTTCAAAGTTAACGATACAACATGACAGAGTTACTTTCTACAAATACCATCTCCAAATACTGCCAGCGGCTGATGGACATGTTCTTAAAGCACGTTGTTTCCTTCACCCAGCACTCTGCCAGAGGAATAATAACAGAAAAGTGGCCATCACTCTGCTTTTCAGCTCACACTCTCAAATGGCAGAAATTACAGGCCTGCTTCGGCTCCAGCTGTAGAGACTCGTCTGTAATGTGTGCAGCCGCTCAGTCCCCCACCACGGCCATTCTTCTCCGACTGAATCAGGAACGAGAGAGGGTAGTGAGGCAAGTTCATCTGACCTCTTTTTGAGCTCTTCCTCTTTGAGCGCGGCCTTTTTTTGGGGGGGGGGGGGGGCAAAATAATTTGTGACTTCACGTCTTGTGCCGGCAACCCAAGTGAGGAGGAAAGTTTGACCCGATGGGAACGAATTGTCCGCATCCTGCTCGTGATCGATACCATCCGAATGTCTGATGCTTGTTCTCTGGTCCGCAGCCAATAAACTGTTGCACACGCACACACACACACACACACCCACGCACACCCACGCACACACACACGCACACACACACGCACACACACACACACACACACACACACACACTCATAAACACTACAGCCTCTGCTCTTGTGTCCATTATGTTAAAGCCTGGCGAATGGGAAATATGAGCGGTAAAAAACTGGGACGAATGTGTGTGTTTGAGAAAAACACTAAATTATAACGGTAACTGTGAAATGGCAATTTTCTGTCATTTGCAGTGATCAAGAGAAAATAATGGCTGATTGAAATTATTGAACGTTACATAAGTATGTGCACGCACACACAACAATTACAATTACACACAAGAACCAGAGAACGGCATCCCGAGGCTGAGTAGGTATTTTCAGTGGAGTTTGGAGAAAATGTATATGATTAATTGCGAGTCATGTTTTTGGTGTATTTTTTAATTTTTTTTTTTTCTAATGCTAAAATGACACATACAGTAAAGCACAATTATTTAAAGTGACACTCAGAGAACAAAACGTCAGCGCAAGTCTCCAAAACTCTAAACACATTTTCTGCTTTGCATCCAATTTGCCAATTCAACGTGACACCTTTTGCAAAACGCTGCACGCGGTTCTCCACATTAGTGTTTGCCAATGTTTTTTTCTGGGGACCCAGTTTATTAAAAATGACAAACCACCGTGACCCTATTCACAACAGGCTTCATCTATAAAAGGTAACAAAAAAGCGAATTTTTCCGTAAATGAGTGTTCCTGACCATTTTTACTGCCATTATCCACTTACATTGTCTACCAGCCATTTCAAAGAGATACAGTTGATGGGTCACAACTTCGTTTTACCCATGTGTTATTGAAAACATATACACATGTTAAATACTTTATTCATTCGACCAAATACATGCACCTCAATGTTTTTATACCTCCTCAGTAAAACAAACAAAATGTAAGCTTTTCATGTTCGATTCAATGTTATGAGTGGGCTACAATCATCAGAGCAATACGGACATTCAGGCTTCTTCATGTCGCTCAAAAGTGTACTGCAGATATAAATGTGAGATAACAAACGACGGAAAATATTCTGCAAATGTATTTGGCGACCCTAATAAAATCTCCTGCGACCCACCTGTGGGTCCCGAACCAGTCTTTGGAAACGACTGCTCCGCATGAGACACAGGAATTTGTCTTGAAGTCACTTGTTTGCTATTTTGAAACAAAACCATTCAAAGTGCCACATGGACCAATCGGCCGATACACGTACCAGCTGACCAAACACCTGATTGATTGATTGTCGTCTCGTCAATCAGAATGTCAGCGCAGTAAAAAAAAGACCACAGGTGAGTTCCTGTTCACAACAACAATGGAAGCAAACGAGAGGAGTGCGCTTTTTTTTTTTTAAATGTAGCAGCAATTGAAAAAAATCATGCTTTGTTTTTTGTCTCTTTTGTCTCTGAAAAAGGTAAACCTAAATGTTAAAACTAGCAATGTGTGTACAGTGACAGAATTGAATATTTATGAATTATTGTATAGTTTTAATTGAAGTGCTTTTTGCACAAAGAAAATGTTGAGGTGTGCTGGTGTGTGTATGTGTGTGTGTGTGTGTGTGTGTGTGTGTGTGTGTGTGAATTGTGCGCTCTGGTTGACAAAATGATTCCTGTTTCCTAAATCGCTCTTTAGAAATCCTTACAAGACGATGTGAAAATTTATCAAACCGTATTTTTCTTTTTTTAATTGTTGCCTCATCTTGTGACTTTTACAACTCGATGTCTTGACCAAGTGATTCAACCAAATGTTAAGTGTGTGTTGTCCTGTGTCTATATATTTAACCTGTGAACCTTTCTCGTGGACGCCTAAACGAGATATGATTGGTGTGGGAGGGCTCACTGACAAGAAGAAAAAAGAACACATTTCCATAAAATATTCAAATAGCAGCAGTTGTCTCTCGTCACACTTGGCCGTGCCTCCCCGCCTCACACTCTGTCTGAGGGTGAAAGTGCTACCAGAGGTCTGGGCAGGAGACATACATTTAAAACGCCGCTGGCTCACATTCACGGCTGGATGTCAGTTTATGTGTCTTTCATCACATGCACTTGCATATTTTCTTTTCCTCATAAACACGCCTGCACCTTCGGCCGAGAGGCCACACGGGAGGATCATGAGACGTATTAGGTATCAGCGTGTACTGTAAATCATTTCACTATTCATAGGCATCTGTACAATTTATCTATGCACTTTAAGAGTCTCTGTTTTGTTTCATGTTGCTGATTTTATGTCCATTATATGTATTTTTCTGAGGGGCAAAAACTGATTTTGGGCTATTTTGCTTCCATAACACGTCTTATTTCAGAGTAGAGGAAAGAAAACATCCTAAATACACATTTAGGGGTTTGATTTACTATTTGCGTTTGTAGATTTCTCCGAAAGTTACCATTAGAAAATGCCTAATTTATATATTTAAGTACAAAAAATGATTTATTTAATGTAAGTAATCAACTGGGGAGGTTTCATGGTGACATCTATAAGTTGATTTCTTTTAGCCTATTCATCTTCCCATAACGACATTATTTTACAGTCACTATTGAAGGACTGTACATCCAGTTATTTTTCTCTCACACACTCATGTAAAGCGTGAAGTAACAATGAATGTCATTCCTTACAGTTTGATTCAATTTGGTTCGACACGATCCCCACTTCTTTAATCACAATACGGCAAGTAAGCAATATTAGAACACGTGAAGAGCGAACCGCAACTCACGGTTAAAGTGTTTCCTTTTGATGCTGCTCCTCCACAGCACATGGGACAGATTGTACTTTTGACTCCACCATTTCTATTTGACGACGAGTTACTCGTTACTTTGCAGATTTGTTATTTATTTAGAATCTCCATCAGCACACCGGTGTGAGTGCTGGTCTTCCTGGGGTTCGAACATGCAAATACATTCAGATAATCACTCCATCCAAATTGGGACGTACAAGTTAATAACAAAATTACAAAGAAAAGAATACAATAATAGATAGAAATAACTCTGAAAAGCAAATGATTCACTACACTTCAGGTTTGAGTACAGCAGATTGAGTATTAAGATTTAACATAGCCGCAAAACATATGATGATCTGATGAAATATGAAGCCATTTTGAAGCCAAAATGAAGCAGTAATAATGATACAACGACATAATATATAATAATAGGACACTCACAGCAACCCTGACTCCTTCAAAATTATATTCCCATCCATCTACAGAGAAACTTATTTTCTTCCAGATTACTGTCACAGTTTGAAACACGTGTTGTAAATTGAAACAAAACTGAAAATTAAAGAAAACGCTAAAAAACTATTGGTCAGGTTTGGTGAAAAAAAACATGGTTTGACTTGAAATGAATACAAAATCGCAACAAAAACAGCTTCATCGTGAGTGTTTCTTTTAATTGTTATACTAAATGAAATCTCTTATTGTGATATTTTAAATGCAGGACTGAAATTGAGTATTTCTATAATGCAACTTCAACTGAAAGTAAAGAATCAGAATCTGGCTTTTTTGTCGTTGTTGTTGGCGCAAATACTTGCTGCATTGAGAGATACAAACATCAGAAGGGTCCAGCTTTGGGGCCCCCTGACCCTTTGGCCATAATGCATTTGTGATCACTGTAATTTCTCAGAAAAAAAAGAAAAAGCAGAAATCATTCACTGTCACAAAAGACATGGAAAGTTCAGCTGAATAAGGATTGGAAAGTTACAGTGTTGAAATGTCCTATTGTGCTCTGAAATTAGGCTGGATCGAAAAGTTAAAAGCTTTTGTTAAATGTCAAACACAAATGTCTGAGCAAAAAAAAAGATGGAAGAAATGGTAAAACTCTGTATTTCTATTTGTTCCCCATGAGTAACCTTTTCCAAATGCCTTTTTTTATAGAGGTTTGATCAAGTCAATGATTTTGCTCTATACTTTTCATCCAGATGTCCTTTAATGCAAATGCTCTTTTAGATATTTCAGTTTGTTATAATGATGATGATAATAACGGCAATTGCTGGACTCTGTTCAGTTCCATTATTTACTGTTCAAAAAAAATAATTTTTTTCTTACACTCTTGAAGCACAGCACATAAGACCTGCCGTCGCAGAAAGCCACTGCTTGCATTTCCACCCCTCATTTCCCCTGACTGCTGAAAGGGGGGCAATTTGAAGTTTTCAAGGAACTCCATTTTGTGGTACAGGGCGATAGTGCCAAAAGCCCACAGTTAAGAGCGAAATGTTGGTGTTGTTTCACCTGGAGAAAAATACACTGTCCACTTTAGGCTGTAAAAAGCACAGAAGGATGAAAAAATAATCTTCAATAAGCACTGTGTCTTCTGGCAGAAGACCATCAGATGTAGACTCTCCATGTTGTCTCTACTTCATGGACTAATGCTAAAAGCTGAGGCGAGGGCCCGGTGTAGTGATTTCTTAGAAAATAGCAGGAGAGCAACCGGAGGATATAGTGCATGGTTTCTATTTTGTGCGGGTTATTGTTGTGGCACGCAAACACACTTGTGTGCGCACACACATAGGCACACGATTCTTGAGGTGTACGAACACACTGCTCAGACACTTGCACACACACACACACACACACACACTCACACATACACATCTTGAAGCGCTGGCTTAATCAGGTATAGTTGAAAAGGAAAATGCCATTAGATTTTAAAGTGGATAATTTCACATCTTTCCCTCCATTGATTTCTTCATTTTTCTTTTAAAACTGGCCTTTTATGCCCACTGCATGTGCTTTTATGGAAAATTACAACATTCAAACGAGACTCTTTGGTCAGGGATAATTGCGCAAAGAACCATTAGCAGTCTTCCAAGACCAACGCACTGCGAACATTTTTCTCTTTCTTTGCATAATGCTATTCTCAGTCCGTAAGAACATGCCTCATGAGAAAGAGGATAATCATAATTCAATTATCTGTCATTATGGTGGGGGGGGGGGGGCATACCGCAGGCGTGCGTGTTCACTTATGCTGCATGCTGTGATAAACAAATCAATTACATGAAATAGGCTAAACAAACAAGACAGTTATATATACACTGTAGGT
>NC_136634.1:23387708-23602708 GCF_949748355.1 Melanostigma gelatinosum
ATCTCAAGAACCGTGACGATCATTTGAGTCATTTTAGTCCAATCGGATTTTAAAAAATTACGTCAACAATTGAAAACCCAATTTTCACACACAAGGAAACAACAACGCAGTCATTGGGTTGTTGTTTGTCTTTGCTGTTGCGTGACTGATGTTTGAGTTAGATGAAATGAATAAATCAAAAGGGGATTCACAGAGCTGGAAAACAAGAGTGACAGCTCTCCCCAAAATAGACAATCTGCTGAGTGTTTGATGGGTATTTATTACTGCGTTACAACAAAACTACCATGAAATTATAACTGGTTTCTTGAACATGACAATGAGCTCACAGTTAGGTACACCTGGCTAGTACCGGGTTGGACCCCTTTTGCCTTCAGAACTGCCTTAATTCTTCGTAGCATAGATTCAACAAGGTGTTGGAAACATTCCTCACAGATTTTGGTCCATATTGACATGATAGCATCACGCAGTTGCTGCAGATTTGTCGGCTGCACATCCATGATGCCAATCTCCCGTTCCACCACATCCCAAAGGTGCTCTATTGGATTGAGATGTGGAGGCCATTGGAGTACAGTGAACTCACCATTACACCACCACCAGCAGCCTGAACCGGTGATACAAGGCAGGATGGATCCATGCTTTCATGCGGTTTACACAAAATTCTGACCCTACCATCTCAATGTCGCAGCTGAAATCGAGACTCATCAGACCAGGCAACGTTTTTACAATCTCCTATTGTCCAAGTTTGGTGAGCCTGTGTGAATTGTAGCCTCAGTTTCCTCTTCTTAGCTGACAGGAGTGGCACCCGGTGTAGTCTTCTGCTGCTGTAGCCCATCTGCTTCAAGGTTCCACGTCTTGTGCGTTCAGAGAGGGTGTTCTGCATACCGTGGTTGTAACGAGTGGTTATTTGAGTTACTGTTGCCTTTCTATCATCTCCAACCACTCTGCCCATTCTCCTCTGACATCAACAAGGCATTTTCCTCCACACAACTCCCGCTCACTGGATATTTTCTCCTTTTCCGACCGTTCTCTGTAAACCCGAGAGGCGGTTGTGCGTGAAAATCCCAGTAGATCAGCAGTTTCAAAAAACGTCTGGCACCAACAACCACTTCAGCAAGTCGTCTTCACCACGTCGAGAAGTCTAAAGGCATTGAGTTGCGTGTGTGTGTGTGTGTGTGCATTATAATGTACATTAGCTCTTCAGTCTATCAAGTACCATTTCCTTAATGTACTGATGTTAGATGCTCATTTGGTGTAGTTCACCCTGTTCCTGGTTTTGTCCTCAGATTCTTCCAGTTTTTTGATCAGCTGAGGAGGTTGAGGATGTGGAAAATGCAGCTGTTGGATGAGCATCACCTCTTCATTAAATACACCAGCGAAGACGTGGTCACACTCAGAGTCACCGACCCCTCGCAGGTAATGACATACACACACACACACACACATATACATATATATATATATATATATATATATATATATATATCTCTGAATTCCTCCCAGTGTTCTCCTTGTTACAGTACTCTCTCCTGCTTCTTCTTCCATAACGGCAAACATATAGTAACTAATTACTTTATGTTTTTATTTGCAGGAAGTCGCCGCTCTGAGTTCCTTGCAAACCAGCTATTTATGTCTCACCAATGGAGAACATATAAATAATCTCGGTCATTATAAACTTGCAGAGAAGCCGAAGCCTGACATGATTTGTGACACAATAATTACTACCTCAGCATTCCTGGCTGTCCTCTGTCTTTCCCCTGTGTGGATTGTATCCCCCTTTTCTCCCAGTCGTCACCCTCTTCTCTTTCTCCCGCAGCCGTCGTTCTTCGTCGTGTACAACATGGTGTCCACGGAGGTGCTGGCCGTCTTCGAGAACACCTCCGACCAGCTGCTGGAGCTCTTTGAGAATTTCTGCGACCTGTTCCGAAACGCCACGCTGCACAGCCAGGCCGTGCAGTTCCCCTGCTCCGCTTCCTCCAACAACTACGCCCGGCAGGTCCAGAGAAGGTACGGAGAGGGGAAATGTCACGTGTGCGGCCCGGATATTAGATTATTGAATTCAAATGCCAAATAAATTTCTGCAAAATAAATTGAATGTATTTCAGTTTGAACATGATTGTGCTGGCAAACTGCAGGGTCCAGAGATCTCTTCTGAATGAAAGAGGGGGGAAACGGAAGCGAACCTGACTGTGTGCAGCCAAATGTCAGGGAGGATTTGAAGAAGGCGGTCAGGAAGGGAAGCGGATCAGCAGTGATTGCCTGGAGGATGGGGAAGTTTTAGGACTTAATCTAGATATAGACGGGAGACATTAAGACAGTCAGCATGGCTGGAGGAGCTGTGATTGAATTTGGCGGTTCGACTCGTCAGTGTAGGTGACGAAATCCTCTGTGGAAGGTGAAGAGGGGGGACCAGACAAGGGGGGGGGGGGGCAGGAGACGATAAAGGGTAGTTTGAGCGAGGCAAGGGGCTTAGAATTGGATTTTCGAGTGGTGAAAACTGATGTCGGGAAGAAGGAGAGGAGAAATTGAAGGCTGGCGAGCACATTCAGCAAACCAGATTTGAACCATTTACAACTGGCTAGCACCAGCCCAGTTCTCTGGGTATTACATGGCCACTAAGCACGTGTAGAGGGAGCCGTGGGTCTGCATGTGTGGAGCATAAAACAAGGTGAGCGGAAAGACTAAAACTCGCGTTTGAGTGTTGGTAGTGTGTAGCGATACTTGGGACTATAATTCAATTTGAAATGAATCGCTCTGAATAAACACAAAAGCTCTCTCCGAAGCAAAACCATAGTGAAAAACAAGACCGTTCACTCCTCGCTGATCTTCAAACCAAACCAAGAGGAGGACCACTTTGGGATCACAGAAGCACGTTTATGGCCACAGTGCCAATAGAGACCCACTCATGAAGACCCCTGTTGCTGTTTAAAACCCCTGTTTCGTTGTGCCTCAGATTCAAGGACACCATAGTGAACGCCAAATACGGCGGGCACACCGAGGCGGTGCGTCGGCTGCTGGGCCAGCTGCCCATCAGCGCCCAGTCCTACAGCAGCAGTCCTTACCTCGACCTCTCCCTCTTCAGCTATGATGACAAGTGGGTGTCCGTAATGGAGAGGCCCAAGACCTGCGGAGATCACCCCATCAGGTACGGACTCAAGGCCAGCGCACACACACACACACACAACAAACGCCGCCATCCGTCTGAGAATAACACATAACAATTCATGTTGATGCATAACGGATAATGTGGAATTTAGGTCTTTGCGGTATGGCCTAAAATGTCCCATTGTATCATTTTGAAGTGTGGAGGGTAAAGGTAAATATCACCGTTTATTAGTTTATCCTTATATGTCAATATAGATGCTTCTGAAGGTGTAAAGCACTGCTATGGCATCACTTCAACCATCCCCAAGTCAATGTAAACTTCTAAACACTCTAATGTCAAGTTTTTACTTCATCGTCATCTGTAGTTTATTTGCAGAGAACACGCAGTTCAAATGAAAAGGAAATAAGTTATTGTCGTGTTGTATTTGAATAGTTTCTTTGATTAAAGAATAAATGTAAGCATTCGTCATTTTAATAATCTATAATAAGATGCTCAGAGCTGTTAGGGAGTTAATGTTGCCTTCCACCCCTAGTGATATCACTATTCCTTATTTCATGGGCTCTGATTTTTGGGGTAAAGCATATATTAAAAAAACAGCAGATGCATTAGAATACTTAATTGGACGTCGATTACCATGGCAACAGTTGAAGCCTTACCATTGAAGTAGCACATTCCTCAGCGCGTGCTATATTGACCTTAAAATGCTGCGTTCTCTCGGCCGTTGAGCTGTACCAGGATGCATTGACACCCGGAGGGTCCCCACCCACCATATCCTCCGGCCGCATACTCTGATGAATGTGGCTGAATGTCCGAGTCAGCCAAAAACACTGTAAAATGTGACCATGTCCGTACCGTCCTCTGCACTCCTATTTTGGGATGCCAAGCGGAGAGAACAAGGAAGTTCTGTTTTTGAGTCGCATCTGGAGCTCACACGTCCTAGTCTCCAGCTCGGAGACTAGAACACACAACCTGTAGTTCTTCCTTCCATCCGATGCCTCACTGTCGCGTCAAATGACGGCGCCGGATGCAGGAAGAAGAACAGAATTAGCAGCAGCAAACTCAGCTCTCTCTGTACAACACAGCACACACTGAGGAATCGACACCATCAGCACTGATTTGGACATCCACATAAAAGATTAAGTCATGTCTCAAATGAAAATCGTTGCTTTATTATTTTTTTTATAATTGTATCATTTGGACTAAACAATCGGACAAAACAATCAATGTTAGGAGTTCAGCGATATTGTGAATGGGCATTTTTCACGATGTTCATATAACTGAATAAGCGATTAATCGAAAAATAATGTTCACATTGATCTGTAATGTAAAAAACAGTAATTAAATGTGGCAGAATTATGACACTGTTGCCCTGATCAGAGCTCGGAGGTTTATTTGCGCTCCGTTGAGATCTTTGCCTGTGAACACTTCCATTCAGTCCCAGAGGTAGATATGAGAATGAAATAATCCTGATCTTTGTGTTAAGCTTTGACTGAAAACATCTGCCAGACATCCCAATCTGTTTGATATGACAGATGAATATAGATCACAGCACATCTTTATCATGCATTCTGACATAGCTAGCGTCGCTTTCTGTTGGAGGCGTCTTGTCTCAGAGCGTTTCTGATAGACGCCGTTTGACAGCTGGCATGCTTACACTACCATGTGTTGGCTCGCTTTCCTTTCTTTTCTCTTGTCGACTCATTTCTCCAAGAGACTGAATGAAGGATTTAACGCCACTATTTTCTCTCCACCCCCCCCCCCCCCCCCCCCCACCCCACACCCACCCCACCAGGTTTTACGCGCGGGACTCCGGCCTGCTGAAGTTCAAGATCCAGGCCGGACTGCTGGGACGGCCGGTAAATCACGCCGTGCGGCGCCTGGTCGCCTTCACCTTCCACCCCTTCGAACCCTTCGCAATCTCTGTGCAGCGCACCAACGCCGAGTACGTGGTCAACTTCCACATGAGGCACGTCTGCGCGTGAGGAGCTTGTGTTCGCGTGCAAGCGAGTGACTCGCAGTAAACTCTCACTCGGAATCAAATTGCAGGAGCGCTGGGCTTCTGTTAGCGGCCACTGGTGACAATACAACAAAACACATCCTCCATCACGAGGCACAAAACAGTTGTTCCGTTAGTCGCCCTCTCCTCCTCCTCCAGAGAAAATCAGCGGTCCTCTCCCTGCGCTCTCCTCCTGATGGAAAACCACTGTTCCTCGCCTCTGTCCCCCTCCATCACACAGTGGTCACTCCACTTCCGCCACTCCTCCCGCTCCGCGAGAAGGCAGCAATTCTGCCTTTTTCCTTTGGTCCGCACTGCTTCGCCTCTTCTTTGCCCCTTCCTCCACAGAACAAAGAGGGAGCTGTAGGGAGGGGAGCCTGGAATAAGTGTAAATGGAGACGTAGAGAGAGAGTGATTGATGTGCCACGGAGGTGGGAAGCCGCAGGTAGCCGGACCTCTGAGAAGGAACAAGAGGTGTTTTCTTTTTTCCTACCGTGCACTGAAAAGCTGCACATTCATTCATATCCGAAATTGCTTGTCCAGTTGGTGCATGACCAGCTGTCCAACACATTTTATTTTTTTCTCACATGGATGGGGAAATAGGTCATTTTATATTATATTGCTTTTACACGTTTTTACATATTACCACTTGTATATATTTTATGCCAATAAAATTGTCTAAATTTTCTCTGTTCTTTTTTTTTTGCTTTGCAGAAAGTTGCAGTGTAGTGTATGCAGTTAGTTGTACACAACAGCTGTGGTTCGATTCATTTGTAAGCCCTCATGAGAGAACTAATACTTCACAGCAGAGGTCTTCAACAGCAGGTACTGCAGGGGGTCCGTGAAATTCTTTGGTTGATTAGAAAATTAAAAGAAATTTTTTTTTTTTTTTTTTTTCCTCTAAACATGAGTCTGTCCATGATTTTAATAGTTCAGTATTGTATGCAAGACAACAGGTATATTTTTGCATGGCAGTGGCACTAATGGGCCATCACTCATTTTAGTTTCCACATTTATGTTTAAAATAAAAACGTCAGTTTGAATAGCTTGTTTGCATGATTATCATGCAATTGACAGACCATGTTGATATTGGCATTGGTATCACTGACAAGGTGTGTTTATAAATGGCAGTGGCACGGCCTCCCTACTCACTGTACCTTTTGATTTTTTTTTTGATTTGATTTGATGTATTTGTATAAAACAATGTAAATACATGTATAAATATAAAAATACAAATAAATACATTAAAAAATACAGGGTGACACAAAAAAGCGAAAAACACTTTAAGAAGAAAGAAGAAACCATTTTTATTGTCATATATATTTTTACACATACACGAAATGTATCTCTGCATTTGACCCATCCCTGTATATAGGGAGCAGTGGGCTGCCAGTGATCAGCGCCCGGGGAGCCGGGGGTTCAGTGTATTGCTCAGGTACACTTCGACACGTGACACGTCCCAGTCGGGGATCGAACCGTTGACCTTCCGGTTCCCAGACGACCCTCTTAACCCAGGGAGCCACGGTCGCCCACTTGTTTCCATTGTGGCCCACAAAACCTTGCACATGTTTAAAATAAAAACATGAATATATGAACCTGTGTATTATTTGAATAGCTTAGTATTGAATGCACACTCAAGAGGTATACACGGTACTAGGCCCATTTAATATAAAACACAATTTTACACAATATATATAGTTGGGGGTCCCTGCTCCATCTCTCTATCAGTTTGGGGGTCCTTGGCCTGAAAAATGTTGAGGACCCCTGCTTCACAGGGTAAAGCTTGGCGTGGCAAGAAACCTGAAGTACATTGTGTGTTGTCGTACAACAGATTCAGTGCTTTTCCCATCATGCTTTGCCTGTAACCTATCGAATAATCCATTTCTTTACTCGCTGTACCGACACTAGTTCCCAACATGTCGCTGCATCAGTTAAACGGAGCCTCGTAATGAACCTGAGACGATGTCAGCACGGAGCTGTAACACATACAGAGCGCAGACAAGACACAGTGTAAGTGTCATCATGTTTAATTCGAATACTGATCCCTGCAGTCTGTTCTCCTGCAGCATATAGCGTCCTATTTTATATCAGGGTCCATCTGTGTTGCGAGGGGAGACATCTGTTTAGCTCAAATGTGTTATTAAAAACACGCGAGCGCACGCAGATAATCTACAGAACCACAAATGGACCAAAACACTACCCACTCCTGACAGGAAGGCAAGGTCGGAAGTAAAAAGAAAAGCACACACCCGAGCAGCTGCAAGAGGTCATGGTGGTAAGGAGAGCAGGTGCTGAGGGATTAAGTGTTCTCCGAGCCTCTGGTTACACACTGCAGTGGACCTGGGAGCCGTGTGTGTTTGTGTCTGAGAGACACACTGGCGGGGGTTCAAGGTAGAGGCGGAAGAAGGTGCTTACGGATGGAGAGATGAAACAATTGGTGGGAGACGGGAGGTGGAGAAGGCCGGGGATCGATGCGCTGCGAGCGCAGCGACTGCATTGCGCAGCCGCTTAGTTTGTGCACAAGCAAAGCAGATGCTACCTCGCAGATCGAGGTTTAAGGAGGCCGTGTTATGTCATTGCCATTATGGCGTGTTTGTGTAAGCTGGTGTGTGACAGCATGCTGTGATAATCAACTCATTACAGGAAGCGCACACGGCAGGCACAGACCGGTATAGGAGGACACTGTCTGTTGTCCTCTCGGCCGACACATTGGGACATGTGCAGCACTGTGTTTGTGTGAGCGCCGGCGAGCGCTTCCCTCTCATGTTCAAGGGTCTGTTTGTCTTTTGAGCTTTAAGACACATTTATGGGTTTTATTTTACCCAATCAAACGCCGCCAGGGATAATGTCCTTTCAGTTCTCTGCACTAAATGTAAGCCTTGTGTCTAAAGTCAGCACTCATCAGCTATTCACTTTCCCCACAGATGTTTAAGAGCCAATAAGGAAGCAGGGCAGAGTGGAGTTAAAGTCTCTGCCGGAGTCTTCAACGCAAACATGAACCCAACGGCTCCCTGTACTTAGTGCAAGAACAAATATCATATCTTGTCTTATTCTTAAGAATCAGGTAAACCCAGAGCCTTCTCCCTGACCTCGGTTGCTACGGAAACATAACCACTCTCTGCTTGGTAACCAATTCTTTTCTAATTGCTGTTGTCTTGGCAACAGCGCAACCAATGTAATCCAGAAAAGGCCACAATCCTAAGTGTTTCCTGTTGCAGCGCTCGCCTTCTCGGAGTGGTCCCTCAACACACACACACACACACGCACACACACACACACGGGGGCACATCTGATCATTCAGACAGCGGTCGCCACCAAAAATGTACAAAACGTGGTTCAAAGATGAGGTTTGGCAGGTTTTGTTTTTGGAGGACACAGATGTTTGACACTGAAATACTCACAGATATATAGTAACAGAAATGATGGATCTGCAATGTAAAACACTGTTATTTTATCAATTACATTTCGTTTTTAGTATGTTCTGAGCACTAAATGTTTCACAGTGCTCTCAAAGGGAACGTTTGAACCTTTAGCTCCAGTTATATTCCTCCCAGTGGAGTGCAGTGATTCCCGGCCAGAGGGACTTGTACACAGAGGGTACTAGCGCAGTGTACAGGGGGTACACAGGAGGAAGGAGGCTCAGAATGTTTTTTTTCCTCACTTGAAACAATCTCGTTACACATTGAACCCTGTTGTACTTTCTACTTAAATGCGGATCCGGTTCTGAAGCATCTGTTCGGACCTATCGGAAACAATCACCTACTCCCTTCATCAACCCTCGACTCTACTTTTTCTAAGTGGGAAGATGTAGGGCTACAATGACACATGTCCCAGCTTTAATGATCTACGTCAAAACCAATATTTTTTTAGGTTCTGTCCAAGTGTGGCATTTTATAAAAAAAACAATTTCCCTCATTTCCTTTTTCCTCCACCTCACCTCGCTTGGGAAAATATCATTCATTATCAGATAGGAGCGCCTCATTCAGCTCGGATAATCCAATCCTGTTGTGAAAAGGAACTACGCATGGAGTTAACAGATGACCATTGGAAGGGAGTGTTAAAACGGGTCACCTCCTCATCATGTGCTTTAGCCTTTCACTAATTCAATTGAAGGATTTACATCACTCACTCAGATCTGACCCGGATGTTTCGGTCTCTGCTACTCAACACTATCGGTCTTTGGTCTGCAACACCCTTTCAGATCTTCCACAAGTTGCCACCTTGGGGAGAACCAAATCTTCATTCTGTTTGTTTTTGTTTCTTGAAATATGCAATGGGGAGATATGTTACTTTTGAATACTGTATTTGTACCTACCGGTATATCTCCAGCAATACGATTACTTAGGAAAATAAAAGATGCATATCCACATATTGAGTCAACTACGACACCTGAACACTCGGCCGAAAACGAGTAAACTAGCGAGCAAATTTGTCCAAACAGTTAACAGAAAAACAGTTCCAATAGTTAACTAATGTTAATGGATAAATGGTTAAAAAAGAGGGCTAAAAGATAGTTACCAGTTTGCGCGTAGCTCTTTATTAGAAAATAGATTGACAGGAATAGTCAACATTTCAGTTTGCCATAAATTGAGCAATTTCCATTTTAACCTGTGTGCATTGGTGACTATATTGTTGTTCTATAAAGATATTTAAATATTACATGGTTAAACAGGGCATGTTGCTGAAGTTTACTACTCAAACTGGTGAGAAATACAGGCGAGGTGGTGAAGGAAGAACAGATAATCATATGGATACAAGGCAGTGGCTGCAAAAAGGTCAGAAAAGATTTACGGGGGGGGGGGGGGGGGGTTCATTATACCCTGACTTATAAAAAAGACCAGCTAGAATGTCCACCGGTGACTGAAGGGCCACAGCTTTTATTACTCTGAAGATGGCCGCCATATGCCAGAGAGATGACTCTCCGTGTTTGCTGTCATTTTGCTGGAGATTATTGTTTGAGCTTTCAAGCTAACTGCTAGCTTGCATTTGATCACAATTAGACGTGTTTAAACCCGTACATAAGAGACATTCTCACAAGAAATTTCACAGAAATTGGTGACCAATTATACCGTAATGGTAAATCCAAAGTCAATGGAACTTTGTTTGTGCTCCTCAAAGCACCGGAACTTTACATTTTACAAACTCATCGTCCTTGATGAACTTCATTGGGACTATTTCTTTGATAGAAAGAAGTTCCATCGACAACTTGCCACAGTGAAGTCTGTGGATTATTCAGAGCAACCGGGACGTTGTTTCTTGAAACTCTTAGTGGACAAGAGTATGTCTCCCAAATCCTTTATACTCCTCTTATATGTTGATGCACACACTGTGGGAACTACTTCACACAATGGGAATACACACACAGGTGTAACACACACACACACACACACACACCTTTACCCCCTCCAAATCCCTCACCTGTTATTGTTATCGACCGCACCGGTATTATTCCTCCCTGTTACATAGAACACTATAACACTGTCAACATTTCATTTCACACGGATTACCACTTCAGCCATCTGTACAGCTGATTGAGACCAGTTCTGCACTTGTGGAGCCTCCTGGCGAGAACCATCAAATCACAACACCACCACCTAATGAGGGGAAGGAGCAGGCGGGGGCCCGTCGAGGAGGGAAGGAGAGGGCCGAAATATTGACGGCAAATATTTGATTGAAGGCGTAGGGATGTCCCCCGATTCATAGGTGTGTGCTCGGAGACAGAACACACACACACCAAAACCACAATCTCATGTGTTGTCAGCGTCTGCAGCTGTCTTTGACTGGGACAGAGAGGGGTGGATGCTTCATATATGCACCTCCACACACAGTCCTCCGGGCCTGCACCATGCTGAGACAAATACACAGATCGACTGTGGTAGACGCGCGCGTGTGCGTTTGCTGCAGATTATTTCTAACTGACTTCATATCCGTCGTTCACCTGGTTGGATGCCAGCACGTGCACAGCACCCACCCACACACACACACACACACACACACACACACACACACACAGAAACAGCAATCCCCTGTGCAGCCCTTTAGCACGCACTCGCACACACCTGACTGAGCACCAGTTGGGGGGTTTCAGGTGGAAATCCGCAGGGGAAGGGCTTCGCAGCATGGACGACCTAAAAATAGGATGCACTGGGATGTCCTTTGTGGATAAACACCCACACCGTCACATTATACCCAAACAGAAAGAACTGGAAAAGAAAGGTGAAGAGCCAAGTGCTAGTGTCGAGTGAAAACAAAGACATCTTACATGTATGTGCTCATGCTTGTGAAGGGGCACGGTGATGTTATCAATGTGCATTTGGAAAACTGACATAGGCCTTGTCAGAATGCCAGTGCCTCTATTGCAGCAGGGGCTTCCCTTATTACAGTCAAAGACTCAAACTGATTTTAAAAAACAGTTTTGTGATTTCTGCATGCAGTAATGAGTGTAGTTGGGTTCACCAGCACCACCACTGGTCCCTGAGACCAGCGCGGTTCCGAGGATTCAACAGGTGATCAGAGTTCTCCACCTGCTGGACAACACACAGAACAGCATCTTCTCCTTGGACTACATTCTTTGAACTACAACTTCCATCAGCCCGGCGTGTCCATGAGCAGAGAGGAAAAGTAATGACGTGTATTTACTCAAGTCCTGGATTTAATTACAATTTAAATTAAAGGCATTCATTTTTTTTCCCCGCCACTTCTATTCCACCACCGAAAATGTACAACGGTACACAAAGTAGTCAAACTCACCGCCAGGAGCTGCTCCTGCAATACCAACAGTACAAGCAGCCAGTTTAAATTCAGACAAAGGTTCAGGAAAAAAGAGTTCAGAAAACGTCTGTCGAGGTCAACTTCCGGTGACAGTTACATTTTATGTTACTTTAATACTGACATGTGTTTGAATACTGACATTGGTTTTACTGTGCTGGGTGCTCTCGGTGTCATCTGAAATCTTTCACAAGTCATTATCTATGGAGTAGTTCCACATTTTATACTTGATGACATCACACATTTGAGTTTTAGCACTCTGTCCTTTTGACATCCAAGAGATGTTCAGTTTGGGACTGTCTTAGACTGTAAAAACATGTAGACATTTAGAAAATGGGTGGAGCAGAATAAGAACACAGAATTCTGGAAAATAAAAAAGGGTGTTTTCAGTCAAACTGACTTGTTCATTAAGGCTGCTGTTTCAAATGTTTTAAATGTTGGGACATTGATAAAAGGTGATCTGATCTGGTCTTGGAATAAAACCTTGAAGGAGCGATGCTAGATTATTGTACCTTCCAAATGGGAAACAGCATGTTTCTAATTTCGAGCAGATAACTCAAAATATAGACCTTTGTGTTTACAGTTTTCTCACTTACATTTAATATTTTCAATGGTGGTGCATTGTTTGCCCTTTTCTGTGAAGAGGAGAACTAAAGTTTCTAAAAGTGTTTTTATCTTTAATTGAATTTGGCAGCGAGAGAGAGAGAGAGAGAGAGAGAGAGAGAGAGAGAGAGAGAGAGAGAGAGAGAGAGAGAGAGAGAGAGATTTAATTTTCAAGTCATATTAATTTTATTCTAAACTTTTGTATTTTGATGCTTTGGCAAAACATTTTTTGAGAGAGAGAGAGAGAGAGAGAGAGAGAGAGAGAGAGAGAGAGAGAGAGAGAGAGAGAGAGAGAGAGGAGAGAGGCACATGACGTCAGAGGTCAGCTGACTTTTTTGTTTGTTTTGCTTGCGCGAGCTCGTCCCGACAACAACACAGCAAGAGGAAGGAAGCAGCGACGTCAGACCTCCACTAAACTAGAGTCCTTTAGTTTGTATTTTACCAACAAGCCACCGGCACACCACCGCGGATAGTTTCTCAAACCGTTTTTGAGCTTTTGTAGTTCCGCTTTGATACAGCCGCTACCGCCAACTGGTTGACTTTGACGCAATATGCCTTCAGAAAAAACCTTCAAACAAAGAAGGACATTCGGTAGGTGATGCCACTCTGCTTTTACCATTTTAAAAAGCAACTCCTCTGCGTTGTGTCTTTTGAGTAAAGGCTGTACGTTAGCAGCTAACGTTAGCTAACGTTAGTTGAGTTTACAGTTTGTTTACCACACAGGGGAGATAGCCTGCTGGAGCTAGTTAGAAAAAACCGAACCATGGAGGCCTGAGCTCGTGTCAACTTATCTAAAAAGAAGATAGACATAACAGTTATAATGATATCTGTTCCCGCTGGTATACGTGCATGTTATTATATATATATATATATATATATATATATATATATATATATATATATATATATATATATATATATATATATCATATTATAGATTATACTAGGCTGAGAGGCTGCAGGCCTGTCTCTATTTGCATCAGAGCTGCGGGAGAAAAACAAAGTGGTGTCGAAACGCAGGGCAGAGAAAGACGGGAGCTGCAGGATTGGGGGATGGGACAGTATGTGTTTAGGAGAAGAGGAGTAGAAAGAGACGACGGGATCAGATGATAGTGCGGAGTTCAGCTTTTGTCTCCTTTTGTTCGAAGGTAGGCCACAGCCTCGGTGCGGAGTTTAGTTTCACTTACGATTCTCAAATCACAGAGCTAAAGACGAGACTTGCTCTTGTTTTTTCTCTCTTTCAAATACAATGTAACTAAGTGTAGCCACTTGTCTTTCTCGTACATACTTTGTGGCGCTTTTCTGTAATTTAGTTCACAAGAGATACCAATTAACTCAGTATAGTTATATAAATTGGCCTTGGCTTTTCTTGAGTGTTGCGCATCTTGAACGAACAGAAACGGGGGACCGTCGCCCTCAGCAATGGGAATATAATTGCCAGTATGACTAAAAGTAACCGACTTCCTGCTAGACGTCACGTAATTGATCCGAATTTGCACAACCAGGCCACGTGAGGGCCAGACAGCAAAGAGAAACACGGTGTCACGTGCAGACCACTAGCTGTTTGTTGTGGCCGTCACTTGACGATATGAATATATATAATACACACATGTGGTGTGTGTATTAGTGGTGTTCACAGTGTGATAGTGTTTTCTTTTTTTAAACCCATGTTCCACAGCAAATACACTTTTAATGTTTCAGTGTTCATCACATGTGTCGCTACACACCGAGTGAAACGGGTCCAGTTGCACATCTGTATGATGGGTCACAGGGTGACTCAGGAATCCACAGGGAATCTTCCAGTCGTCCTAGGCGGTACCGATTAATTCCAAAATTATGACACATGACAGGAATGTGTGATTTAAAAACCCCACAGGCACATGTTCGACCGACTGCTTCCCTTTTTGTTTTCCTCTTTTATTTGATTGAAAACTGATGAGTCAAAGGCTGTTTGTCGCTTGGTGTCGTCAATAGAGATCTCATCATCCTGGTTGAAATGTAATCGTGGAACAATGCCCTACTTTTCCTCGTCTTTAGCACGAAAACGGCGGCCCCGGGAAGATAAATGTTTAGATATCTAATTCAATCAACAGACAAACATTTATTTCGTGGCATGTCACAAGACTGGAAAGCATTCACTTCAAAGCGTCAACTGACTCTAACAGCTGCCAAGGCCCCGGTGTTTTTCACTCTTCCTACCAAAAGTTTTCATTTTAATTCAAAGTCCAAAACCAGATTTTTTTGCTCACGTTTGTTGACGGATTCCATTTGGACCATCAGGCAGCTGTCTTTATGTTGTCAGTATAAGTGCAGTAAGCCCAAGGTGTTATCTGCAGCCATTTATTTTGGCCCAGTTACAAATCACTTAGAATGGGGTTAAACCTCAGAAAGGAGGGGCCTGCTCTTCGACGACTGAGCGATCCGTCCAATCAGCAGCTGACCCGTTTGAGTCATTCCTGCACTTTGAACATGATTTTATATTTTGCAGCCTAAACTGAGGGCATTTAATGAATCCGTAATGTCACCATTGCATCAGGGGTTCTAGGTACACCAGAGATAAATAAATACACACATCGATATGTAAATACATCAAATATCCACGATGTAAATGACACATTCTGGTATCATTCCCTACACACGGAGGAGACGTCTATTTGTGAGGAATCCCGAACTACACACACACACACACACACACACACACTTGTGAACACACATTGGAGTAATCGAGTCAAAGATTCTAGTCTGCTCATCACTGTGAAAACAATGTGGTTACACCATGAGTGGATTTTTAGGAAAGCTCATTATGTTTTCCACTTCGAGCGCATTAGTCCACTTTGCCCAGATGTTTATACCCTGCTCCATGTTAGGCTCATAGCATGGAAGCACATCAGGGTTTCTTTATGAATACATTTCAAAGTAGTAAAAAAATCTAAAACTCATAGTGTGAGACTACCGCCGCTTTGGTTCGGATCTCGGTAGACTGAATGATATGCGACACCTCCACATAGCTAATCGTATAAATTAGATTGAGCTCTGTGCGTGGCTGCAGAGCCTCAGACGTTCTGGTAAAACCTGCCTGTGGGTTTGTTTGTACTATGACTTGCTATTTATTTATTTTACTGACTTCTCTTTCTCTGTTCATGAGTTTGTTTATGTTTCTGCTTTGTCGGTGACCTCATTTGTGTTTTTTCTATCAGTACCAGCTGATTCTCCCTTTACCTGCTGGTACATCTCCATAAACCCAAGTCTGTTTTTCTGCCCCACAGAACAGAGAGTAGAAGATGTCAGACTGATCCGAGAGCAGCACCCCAACAAGATCCCGGTGAGTTCACGTGCACATTCACACTGTGCACTCAAAGGGTTACACACACATGTGTATATGTATATGTATATATATATATATATATATATATATATATATATATATATATATATATATATATATATATATATATATATATATATACATATACATATACATATATGACTACAGAGTGACATGTCATCTGATATGTGTGACTCCCTATCCTGATCATGGACTCTGGACTAGTCAGAGTATCGGGACAGGAAATACTGCCTTCATAGAATTCCACCCTTTTAGAAAGGGGAGGAGTCATTGATTGATTGTGTGTGTCTCCTGTAGGTGATCATTGAGCGGTATAAAGGAGAAAAGCAGCTTCCCATCCTGGATAAGACTAAGTTCCTGGTGCCAGACCATGTGAACATGAGTGAACTCATCAAGATCATCAGGTAGACCTCAAGTCCACTCCTTTCCTTTCTTTTACTCTCCTCTCCTTTAATTCCTATCCCCTTCTTTATTTTCATGAGCTCTACTTTCCTTTCCTTTCCTCTCCCCTCCTGTCTTTTCCTCTACTCTCATGTCTTCTCCTTTCCTATCTCCCCTCTTTTCCTCTCCTTTCAATTCCTTTCCTATCTGCCCTCTCTTCCTTTCCCCTCATTTCCTATGCCCTCTTTTCTTTTCCTCTCTTCTCATTTAGTCTCCTCTCCATACCCACTCTCTCTCCTTTCCTCTCTTCTCTTTTCCTCCTCTTTCCTTTCCTATGCCTTCCTTTCTTTTCCTCTCCTCTCATACCACCACTCTCTTCCTCTCCTTTCCTATCACCACTCACTTTTCCTCTTTTCTCTTTTCCTCCTCTTTCCTTTCCTATGCCCTCCTTTCATTTCCACCCTCTTGACTCTGCCATGTCCTTGTCTCGCCACCAGGAGGCGCCTCCAGCTAAACTCCAACCAGGCTTTCTTCCTGCTGGCCAACGGCCACAGCATGGTGTCCGTGTCGGCTGCCATCTCTGAGGTCTACGAACGGGAGCGGGACCAAGATGGCTTCCTCTACATGGTGTACGCCTCCCAGGAGACCTTTGGCTCCGCTCTGACTGCCCAGTGAACAGCCTCCCTTCTTCTTCTTCCACCTGGCAGGCGATTGAACAATTGTAGTTTTTAGCCCCCTCCGTGTCTCTTGCCACAAAACCTTTAGTCTCGACTGTAAGAACTAAAACACATACCGCTTCATGTAAACACGGCGTACGGTAATTTACAGCTGGAATTGGTTCAGGTTGTGACCTATTTATGACTGCAATGAGTGACTCTTTGTGTACTACCGCACTCCCCCAATAGCATAGCGCCACAAGGGTCAATTGGAACAGTTCAAGTAGAGAAATCCCCAAATCTGACTCGGCCAATAAAGTCTTTTAGCTTCTTTATCGTCCTCTCTGGTGGACCAACCAGTCGACGGCAGTTATTTTCAGTGTTGTGGTTACGTGTCTCTGCGGCTGTATTTATGTTAATGTGTGTATATATATACATTTCAGGTAGTGATGTTGCATTAAAGTGGCGAGGCTCCACCACTTGTCTATATATACATTAGCCAATGAACAAAGCCAACCTGAATCTGAAGGTTTGTGGAGACGGGCACCAGAGAAAGATGAGGGCTTCTGGGTTCACCTGTTGTTTTGTTGCAGCGACACGGTGAAGCATTTGGATTTGTAGTCTGGATCAGAGTACCAGAGATAAATGCTGAATGAAGTAGAGAAGATTCCTGTTAATGCATCCCCGCCGTGTTTTTATCCCTCCCTGCCTCGTGTCCTAAAGCGTCTTCACTGTAACACAGTGTATGTTAGGGGAATTGCTTTTGCTCTGGAAACGGATGATTGTAGTTCGCAAAAAAAAAAAAAAAAAAAGCCTTTGTGCACAGATATTATTGACTTTACAGCTTAGAATAAAAAAGATGTTCCAATGAGAGTGTAACCGAGTTGACTTTGGACGCACTACAGGAGCAGGGTCTGATTGCATGTGTGAATGGAGGATGATGAGGAGGCATTTCTGTAAATGATTTTTTTAATGTCCTTTGTCACAAGTATTTATTAAGGTGATCAAGGAACGGACGACGGTCACACACAGAGGCGGGTTGACGAGCGTCATGTCTGACTGTGCTTCTGTGTTCTGCCTGTGGGGAGCGTGCACCGGCCCGGTGGCTTTTTAAAAGGGGCTGCACTCTGAAAGAACAAAGAAATAGAATATCCTGTCTGTCTATAGATGGTCCTTTATACTTTGCTTCCCCTCTTCCTCCTTCTCACCGTCTTCTTCACAGCTGCTTTTATATATCGCGGTATTTTATCATTTTGGTTCCTTTTTATTTGATGTGATTTTTATGTCACTGTACAACATGTCTATTCTCTTCGCTGTCCACAGTACGTGATGCCGGCCCTACAGAGCGTTCCTTAAGTGAAAGCCACTGTGTGTTTGTTACAGAGGGGTGGAGCGTTTGTTTCCGGGGTCTTTTCTGCCTGCTCCTCTGTTTCTCACACACACACACACATATCCACACTCAGCAATATCGCACAGCCTCTTCTTATGTATTTATGTTGGTATTTTGTAAACAATAAAAGGAGAAAAAAACGTGTTGCCTGTGTTTTTCTACCTATTAACACAATTATCAACAAAGCTGTCACAGCCTTCCAAACATAAATGCTTCATGTTTTCAGTATCTGACATCATCATCATAATGCCACATCTTCTCACATGGTGTCCAACCCAGTTTTGCAGTGGCTACTCCCCAGATATCATTCGTCACACATTTACAGCTCAGAGGGCAAGACTTCAGTTGCAGAGAAGAAGGGAGGATGTCACAGCAGAGACATTGAATAAAATAATACTCTCTATTGTAACACTCCAAGGTAGGTATAGTTTGCTGGATGAATATGCTGAACTCTGGGATAGTATCAGATGGTTATACGTTCAAGCTGTTACCGCCTTTGCCTCACTCTCTAGCTCCCCTCTGGTGGCCACATTCTGCAGGTCTGTGGCAAATATCTTGTATGGTCCAACTTTGCTCACCGGCACGCCTTCCCGTTTACCTGACCAGAGGTCAGTTATTGCTGAGAATTAGAAGACAGTGTTGTTTACCGAGGCCTCATTTGTAATTAAATGCAGCATCAATTTCCAAAAGGTCACCCAAACATCAACTAAACTGAAATTGTATTGATCCTTACATTCATGGGCGACTGACGGGCTTAAAGGCGGTTGCTTGCTTTTGTTTTTAACCCTGATCTATCCAGAGAACGCTGACTGAGCATTCTGGGCGCTGGTACACATTCACACAGTGAGACACTTTCACAAAAACCCACTGAGCGGCTTCAGAGAGGCCAGAATGTAATTGTTGAGACACGTAACATGTTTTTTTTTCTTTTCTTACAAAGATTTTTACAGCTGATCAGTGTATTCATGTCACAAACCAAAAACCTTTTGCTGCTTCTAAACGTTGATTTAAGACCACTTAAAGGGTTAAAAGGTCACTTGGTCGATGTATTTACAGGCGGATATCTAAAAATCTCGGCACATAAAACTGTTATCCAGATGACTTCCACGAGCAGGAAGTGACATCATGTCACACGCAGTTTTAGTCATCAGCAGAAGCGTCTAATTAGTTGATTCCAGTATGTTTACTCAGTATATTTATATCCGACTACTCTTAAAGGTGCAGTGTGGAGGATTTGGTGGCTTCTAGCGATGAGGTTGCAGACTGCAACCAACTGAAACTGCTCGTGGGCCAAGTGTAGAGGAGAACTACGATGGCCAACGTGAAAAGTGTTTGGTTTGTCCTTCCTGTGCTACTGTAGAAACATGGCTGCCGGCTCCGTGACGACGACCCGCTTCATATGTAGATACAAACTCTTTCTTAGGTAACGAAAACACATTGATTCTTATTTTCAGGTGATTAAACAATCAAGAAAACATGTTTAATAGTATTATATTGAATTTCTGCCAATAGAGCAGATTAGCTTCTACGCTACGATTAGCTGTGTCAGTTTCAGGGTCCTGGTTCATGTTTGCTCACTTTCACAGTTTACAAGGACTTGTGAATGGAACAAAGCCATTGTTATTGTTAGCAACACAGTAACAGTCATTGTCCTCCAACATGTCTACTGTGAAAAAGGCTTAACGGATATGTATTTGAATATTTAAAATGGCTTATATTACCTTTTGACTTGATAAATTGGGCATATACACTATGTGATAAAAGACAGAATCTGAAAATATTTTATTACTCACCTCATGGTTCAAATAAAACAAGTTTTAAAACACATTAGGTAATGAAAGAAATCTGACCTACAAATGAACTGTTCAAACATTTGCACACATATATTCCAAAAGCACTTTTTACAAAAGATGAACATGCATGCTGGAGGATCAGTGAACCAGGCACAGATTCAGACTCATGTCTGGTCTCAGGAAACTGCTAAATCCAACAGTAAAAACGATTCATATTTTTGAAGGTCAGCATCACACTGGTTCCCTGGACAAAGCCAATGGGATTTTTCCATTGGATTTTGGATTCTCGCAGAAAATAACCTCTGTGGTACAAGTTGTGTTAAGCAAGATCATTCAAGGGGCTAATGTCATGCTATAAACCACCAGGGTAGCGTGAGTGGAATACACTACATACTGTAAAGGTAGAATAGTTGGCAGGATGACATTCTGTAGTCTCATTTAACAACTTGTTGGCAATTCCCTTTTTTAGGCCATGTAAAAGCTTCAAAATGAATAATATTTGGTGACGTATTGAATATTTTGTATTGAATTGAACAAAACGTTAAACTGCCAGCTGGTTTTCACCACAGACCTTATTTCAGGCATTTAACCAATAACCCAATCAAAAGATTCATTGAGACGAGGGAGTGCAAAAATGCTGACTCATTTCCAGGTATTTGGACTCCTGCACTCTATTTCTGTGACACAATTGACCCTTGGTTAAGCCCCGCCCCCTGCTGCTACTCGGCCAAGCTTTCGTAGCTATACCACGGAGCCCACACTGTCACTAACTGCACTCCGTGAAGAAGTATTATCTAAGTTTTGGGGAAAACAAAAAAGATATTTCAGAGAGAAGCAGACAGACGGGTCTTAAATATGTGTTAGAAGGATATATCCAGGATGTGAACCATCACATCGTCTGGTGATCGAGACAGAAAGCAATGACATTAAGGAGCAACGTTGTTCCTGTATAGCTGGGTTGGTTATTAAAAAGCAAAAGCAGCATGTGTTCAGTATACCTTCAGGAGCTAGCGAAGTAAATAAGTGATAGCACTAGTTAATGAAGTGCTAATGTTAGCTCCACAAGGTTTTATGTGGAAACGTGACATTTAAAAAACGTATATCTCCTTCCAACGTCTCCAGGTAACAAGTATCACCATCACATTACCATGACTGCTCAGCCGTATGGTTGTCGGACCCTGGTCAGAGCTGGCCGATTCTACGCTACGATTGGCCAGTCTGCGTTTTGATGGGCGGGACTTAGCGAAGGGTCACTTTACAACACAATACAAAAGCATTAGTTTGAACAACAGACAGAAGTTGTTATACACACCGAATGTTCAGTATTTGGCATTTTAAATAAACATCCCGTGTCTCTGTGATGTGCCCTCCAGGGGCACAGGTAGAGTTTCATCTGAAGGACCAGCTGTCCTCGTGTCTATAAAGCTCTGGGTCCTGCCCAGGGACTCACTCACTCAGAGTCTTGAATACACTGCGAAACATTTTCCAACTTACTTAAACTCGTTCCAATTTTAACAGTCCTGAAATGTGTTTTGCATAAAGACTGTACATACTGTATTAATTACAAAAAGAGTCAAATCCACCTCTCCAGGAGTGAGAACAAGTTGACATCCCCTCAATCTTAATTCACTTACATCAACAACATAAAAAAAGAATAGAAACACCACCGAACTTAACAGAAAACAACACTTTTGAAATGTCCGACACAGGTGTGATCTGAACATTCAAAGTTATTCCGTACTGACAAGAAGAGTTTCTGAAAACATTTAGCGTGCATTCTGATTGTCTTGGTTTATAGAGGATCAGTATTTGGCACTGGAGGCCATTGGGTTGGCTCAGTGGTAGAGAGGCTGTAGATCACCCAAAGGTGACGGATTCAGCCCCAGGCTCTGGGGAAGGGGCTTCCTGCACAACAATGAATGAATGAATCACTCTGTGATCCCTCAGCTGCTGAAGAGGGACTCCAGTTTCCCAGGTGGAGCAGTCGGTTCAGCAGAACCTTGGGTCCTTCTTCAGCTCTTCCTTTGGGGGCTCCAGCCCTTGAATCAAGGGGTACTCATCTCCTTTTAAAACATTCCCTGGTTTACATCAAGTGTTCCTCACCATAATGCATTGTGTGCATCCTTACTCCTTCATCCTATATTTTAAACCCTGCTTTGATTACATCCATTTTTACCAAGGACCTGCTCATCAAAACATTACTCTATTGAGCTCAACAGTGGGGATCCGGAAGTGAAAATCCCATTCACCTTCTGAATCACGTACTTTGATTATTAGCCATAATATCGTAACCATCCCAGGTAGACTGAGACAGGAGCTATGACATCGTGATGCAGATGCTCCTGTAGAAGCCACAAGTCTGGATGATATCTTTTATTTGCAATGTCATGGAGAAGTAACATTGTGGTAAACTAAAGCTGTCTTCAATTTAGATCAACCATGGTTATCTTAAAAGCTTTCGGTGAGTTTCCAAAGGCGACGAGCGCCATTCCCAATGGTTTATGCAATGAAAAGTTCCTTCACTCTTAAAATAATAATATACGTTTTTTGGCCACGATTCACGTCGTAGTTGGTTGGCTTTCTCTCAAGTTTAAAACTCTTTTCATCAGGATGTTCTGAAACATCCATTGAGTGAATGAATGGGAATTTCACTTCCGAAACCGGAGCCGTTCAACAAGTCAGTGACTGTGTTGACATGGACATGGATTATCCACTCATGAGGATTATCTCAGATATTATTAGATCCAGATGTTCACACGAGCACAGACCAATCAGGTTATTCATATCCCTGTATACATGATAAACACGCCCATTTTTATCACCGAAAGACAAACTTGTTTCTTCGGCGCTCCTGAAGTGAGGCGCTTTCTCTGCCGCCATCGACTGCATTTCTGTTACATCACTTGGCCGGGTCCGCACTTGCGACAGATATTCGGCGGCGCACGATAACCGGGATACGGTTCATATAAATGCCATGTTTTAGCTGCTTTACTTTTCTTTTCCAGTATGCCGGTTTCTTTCGGAGTACTCCAGTTAGCATATTCGTCTCATAAACAGGATAAGGGCTTGTCCCGGTTTCTGGAAACGGTATATGGCGTTTACAAGATCAAACATTGAAATGGGATACCCAAAAAACACAATCATAAATGGATCATTCATGTCCCTGCAAACACACTCACTGTTGACCTCTGTAGTACTATAAGTGGTTAAATAAAAAAGGTACCACAGGGTACACAGGGTTAAAGTGACAGTTTTGTTCTCTTTTTTTAACTCGCCTTCTAGGAGAATGTACAGATACAGCCGAAAGGTCCCAAATACTAACGGCAAACCTTAATCTTCAGCAGGTTTTGAGTATGTAGTGGGTACAGTATACTCAAAATCGTGTGCTGTTGATGGACACAATTCTCCGATAATCCAATGCTCAAAGGAAGTACAGGAACTGCTCACAGCTGCACAGAAATGCAATTGCAAGGGGTAGTTAAGCTTCTCTTTGAGGACTTTAATTGGCAGTTGTGCTCTAAAGTCGGACTTTGCTTTTGCTCAGAGCATATTGCAGAGCATATTGCAACATTTCCTGTTGGTATAAAATGAAAAACAAATTTGGTTGACTTCTAGCTGCAAAAACAATATACTCTAAACATTAGTCTATACTCTCTATAAATAGTATGCAGCACGAACTGGAACACAGCTCTTGCAACTGGACTCTACTGTACAAAACAGCTATTTTTTTAAGTGTCAATATATACCAGCACGTTGAATCAAAAGGGAAGACAACACTGGTGCTGGGCATACATCCAAGGTGTCCTGTCCGTCATGATTGGAGACTAGAAGTGAACTTGCCTTGTTAGGATACTGGAGTGCTGTGTCTTTGGTTTGTGAACTATAAATGCTGAGTCATTCAGCTGGGAGGCAGATTTTGGGACTGTACGGTTGTACCATGGGTAACATGACAGGCAGAGTTCCGGCCACGTCTCTGAAATGAAGCGAGGCAGTTTACAAATCTCCGGCTTTGTATTCGTGGAGAACCGAGGAAGGATGAAAGCTAATCTGACAACAACAAAAAAAACACGGCCCGCGACAAGCGCTCCCCTCTTCTCGCCAATCTGTTTCTTTTCCGTCCTCTCATCTCTCTGTAGAAAGAGTTCCGATAGAAGCAATGGGTCTGCTCCTCCAGTCCTTCGGTCTTTTGATCAGACTCGCGTTGCCTCGTCGTCCCCCGAGGCGGGCTGTCTGCGGCGGCCGCCTGCCGGCTTCAGCAGGAACATGAGGTACAGTTGTGTCAGGAGTATGACAGTTCAAATCCACACCGCTGGTTAGTCCCCCGAGTCCTTACTGTCAGAGTGAGGAGTGTACTTCAGTCGAAATATCCCTGTGAAACACAACAGAGAAATACAGTTGCAGTGTTGAAGCTCTGGTAATGCCCAAATCGTACATGCTTGAGCCACAGTCAAACCCTCTTTGCTCGGTGGAAAACAGCACGGCCGTAACTGACAGTTTCATTGTCGAGTAATCTTTCCCAAAGCCCAAGATGACGTCCTCAAATATCTTGTTTTGTCCCGAACTCAAAGCTATTTGGTTTACTGTCATAGAGGAGTTGCGAAACCAGAAAATATTGGTTGGAATCAGAAGATTGAGGTTTTTTTTATTTCATCAAACCAATTAATGGATTATCAAAATAGTTTACAATTAATCGATTAATCGTTGCAGCTCTAGAAATCTGCCTATTCTTATGTATTTTTGGATCGATTGTTGGCTGCACTACATACAAAGACATTGTTTCAAAAGCCACAAGAATTCTTTCTTTGTCTGTAAGAATCCCAAAAGGTTGTTGGAAATGCAGCCATAAAACTTTGTATGACTATATTTAGCAATTAGAGAATCTGAAGTCGAGCTGTACAAGATAAAACATGAATGCGTGTTAGAGAAAGAAAGTCAAGCGCTTATGGTAAATGTCGTTTTTTAAGGTAATAAAACAAAGACCAATCTCCAAGTCTAGTAAACTCACAAAAATAATCTCTCACGTCCAGACAAAAGGTTGAAGTCTAAACAACAGTGCCATTTATTGATAGTGTGGATTTTTGGGGGTAATTACATAATAAGAATAACACATTCTTTGTTTTGCACTCATACAACTGGGAATATAAATACCATCTATTTGACAACATGAGCATTTAAAGCATGCATGAGAAAGAAATATTACATTTGCTAATTTGAAATTAAAATAATTAACATTAACTAGAAAAAGCATTTCCTGCTGAAAATGCGTTGGAATTCTGAAAACTGAAATGAATCGCAAAACATTGCTGAAAATAGATATCCAATTCAAAAACAAATTGCAAAAAGCTTAACAATTCAAAAAGTTTAAAGATTACAAATATGAAAAGTCATATCACACCTCTCCTGAAAGAGCTGAACATTTTGATATTTGAACAGTTTTTGTAGCTTAAAGAAATTCATCAGTGGTGATATTTGTAGTAGTAGAAGTTGTAGTAGAAGTATTATTAGTAGAAGTATTAGTAGCATTAGAATAACTACTACTAGTAGTAGTAGTGATATTTGTAGTAGTAGTAGAAGTTGTAGTATAAGTATTATTAGTGGTAGAAGTATTAGTAATTAGAAGAAGTAGTAGAAGATGTAGTATCAGTAGTCATAGTAATAGCTGTAGTATTGGTCGTAGTATTTAATATCACAATAGTAGTAGTAGTAGTAGTAGTAGTAGTAATAGTAATGGCAGTAGAAGAAGTAGCAGTAGTAGTAGTACTAGTAGCAGTCGTACTAATAGCTGTAGTAGTATTACTACTTTTAGTAGCATGAATAGCAGTAGTAGTAGCAGTTGTCGTATAAGTAATATTAGTCGTGGTAGTAATAGCAGTAGTGGTAGTAATAATATTGATGGTAGCAGTAATAGCAGTAGCAGTAGTAGTAATAGTAGCAACAGCAAAAGTTATAGTAGAAGTAGTAGTAGTAGTAGCAGTAGTAGTAATACTATATTAGCAGTAGCAGTAGTAGTTGTCGCAGTATTAGTAAGAGCATTCATTTTTTTAAACAAAAAAGCCTAATTTTGAGCTTGTTTAAACACAGTTTAATCCATGGGGCTTTTATTTTGAAAGGGTGGTGCTGGGTGGGGGGGAGAGGGGGAGAGGAGACATAATCATAATCTAACATAAACAGAGGTTATTAAATGCTTTTCATTTAATAACCTCATTTCAATTAGAATTCACTCTTTGGGGCTTTTATTTTGAAATGGGGTGTGTGTGTGTGGGGGGGGGGGTCCTCTAAAAGTCTCTAAGACCTGAATGACTGTATGAGAGAGAGAGAGAGAGAGAGAGAGAGAGGGGAAAGAATTAGTGAGAGAGAGAGAGGAAAGAATTAGTGAGAGAGAGAGAGAGAGAGAGAGAGAGAGAGAGAGAGAGAGAGAGAGAGAGAGAGAAGAAAGAACTAGAAAATGCATTTCCTGCTGAAAATGCGTTGGAATGCTGAAAGCTGAAATGAATCTCAAAAACATTGCTGAAAATAGATATCCAATTTTTTTAAAATTGCACCCCTTTCCACCCCTCCCCCCCCACACACACAAACACACACACGCCATTTTAAAATAAAAGCCCCACAGAATGAATCCTAACTGAAATGCTTGTGAGGAGCCTGTCATTTAATAACCGGTTTGTGTTTATCTAACATTATGATTCTGTCTCCTCTCCCCTTCTCCCCCACACCCCATTTCAAAATAAAAGCCCCAGAGAGTGAATTCTAACTGAACTGCTTGTGATGAAGCCTGTCATTTAATAACCTCTGTTTATGTGTGTCAAACATGATGATTATGTCTCCTCTCCCCCTCCCTCCCCCACCCAGCCCCACCCTTTCAAAATAAAAGCCCCATGGATTAACTGTATTTAAACGTTTAGCTCAAAATTTGGCTTTTTTGTTGAAATAATGAATGCTCTTACTAATACTGCGACAACTACTACTACTGCTAATATTTCTAGTATTACTACTACTACTACTACTACTTCAACTCCCTAAGACCTGAATGAGAGAGAGACACAGAGAGAGAGAGAGGGAGAGGAGTGTATGTGTGCGTGTGTCTGTGAGTCTGTGTGTTTATCAACATCACTAATTGGCTCAATCGCGAACACCTGTGTGCCTGAAGCCATTTGAAAAATATTCTGCTTAACAGAATTCCAACAATGAGAAAATGCATTTCCTGCTGAAAATGCGTTGGAATGCTGAAAGCTGAAACGAATCTCAAAAACATTGCTGAAAATAGATATCCAATTTTTAAAAAATTGCAAAAAGCTGAATTCAAAAAGTTGAAAGATTACAAATATGAAGTCGTATCACCCCTCTCCTGAAAGAGCTGAACATTTTGATATTCGAACGGTTTCTGTAGCTTAAAATAATTCCAGCGGTAGTGATATTTGTTGTAGTAGTAGTAGTAGAAGTTGTAGTAGAAGTATTATTAGCAGTGTAAGTATTACAGTTTTTCTCGATTGCTAAGACACATTTCTTGAAACGGTCACCCATTCTCTCAAAACTGGAAACACAAAACCTCATCTTCAAGCACGATTTACAAAACCTCTGAATCCTCTTGCAAAATGAAACTTTCGCCTCAAAGCAGTTTTACCTGTGCTCAAAATCAAACACTGCTCTCAAATCATAAACAAAGTGATCAAAATAATATACACCGTCAAGCAGTCAGTAAACAATACACCAATAAATAGAAAACACATTGTTCAAAACATATAGTTCTCAGGGAGAAGTAGATTTTTAATCTCAAAACAAATTTCATATGAACGAAAACATGTTCTATTACAGTCGCTCAAAATTGATCAGAAATGACAACTGTGCTTTGCTCTTTGCAATTTATTTTGTTCTTCCTCCTCCTTGTACCCCTATTTTTACAGTACTGTACCCTGCATCTCACAAACGTGTCATTTGTCTCTGTGATACTGGAATTCTTGTTCTTTGTTGATATGAACCTGCAACCAGTCAAAATCTATTGAGCAGTCAGTACTGTTACTGTAACAAATAGAAAGCACCATGTCCTCTCACATTGTTTCTTCTATCCATTCTCAGACTTTCTCCTTCTCACCTTCAACCACCTGTTTGCTCTCTAAACCGGCTTATATTGGTTGTGTCACATCATTTGATACAAGTGAAATCAATTTTGAGTGATTGTGTTTACTCAATGACATGTGTTCTCTATTTCTATTTGATTGTTGCCACTTGTGTTTACCAGTATGGATGACATGTGCATTAGAGTGCAGAATGTGTTTTGAGACTGAGAATGTGTTTAGAGTTTTGCTGAAAAGTCTAAGTGAGATCTGCAAATTGTGTTTTACCATGTGAAACAGTTTAAGGCAGGGATTCCCAAAGTGGGGTGCGCGCACCCCTGGGGGTGCGCGAGCTGCCTCTAGGGGGTGCGCGAGAGGAAAAGTGTAATGGCGGTCTGATGGTGTAATAATATTAAATATTAAAAAAAAATGTAATTTTAATTTAAAAACTGTCAGGTGGGACATCTGAAGCTATCAGTCGTAAAAGAGGAGAGGGACAGAGAGAGAGAGAGGAATCGGAGGCGAGGGGAACAGAGAGGTGCGTTGGGGACAGACCGGGAGAAGAAATCGAGCCAGAGTCAGAGGAAGATGAGACGGCGCAGACTGGGAAAAAAAGAGGAAATATGATGAAAAGTATGTGTGTCTGGGCTTCACTTGGATTGGCAACGCAGATTCCCCAAAGCCACAGTGCGTGGTGTGCAGTGAGGTTCTGGCTAACAGTCTGAAGCTCTTATTTACGTCGCCACCTGAACACCAAGCATGCCAGTGCAAGTCAAAAGCCCCTTACATTGTTTATATCGAAATTGGAGGAGTTACAAAACAGCCAAAAACAACTGGAGTCTCATTCATGTGTTGGGTCTATAAATGACGCACTACGGGCTTCATATCTGGCTACAGAATAGCGAGAAAGGGGCTACCGCACACAATCGCCGAAGACGTGAGCTTGCCAGCTGCCAGAGAGATGGTGGAATGTATGATTGGGGAGAAAGAAGCAAAAAAGTTGGACATGATCCCGGTGTCCAACAACACTGTGTCGCGCCGCATCGATGCTTTGTCCGAAGACATCCTGGCTACATTAGTCGCTCATTAATTGTAAATTAAATGTGACAATCTGCCTCTGAGCCTGTGCGTGTGTCGTCGCATCCGTATTGCTCTTTAAAAGTGACGCCTTGTGTCACTGAAAGTTATTGAAACTTTGTTGCAGTGTTTCAGGGCGTTTTCACACCTTCAGTTCGTTTGCTTTGTTGCAGTTGCTCCTTTGTTCACACTGCAACATTTAACAGCGGACTAAATCTTGTAAACAAATGCCACGCGCGAGCAAACTGTTCTCTCATTGGTCCGATTCTTATGCGGCTATGAAGGCTTAAGAGGCTCTGTTGCTTCTTTTTTTTTTTTTTTTTTTTAAGGGGGGCGGGGGTGCGCGAAACCGGTCGGGATGTAGAAGGGGGTGCGCGGCCTAAAAAGTTTGGGAACCGCTGGTTTAAAGTATTGACAACAGACTGCACAATTAGCTAAATGAGTTCAGGCAACTGAGAACTTTGTTCAGCCAATGGGTTTTAGTGTTTTAGCAATTGAGAAAAACTGTAGTAGCATTTGAATAAGTACTAGTTGTAGCAGTAGTGATATTTGTAGTAGCAGTAGTAGTAGAAGTTGTAGTCGAAGTATTAGAAATTAGAAGAAGTAGTAGAAGTAGTAGTATCAGTAGTCGTAGTAATAGCTGTAGTAGTGGTCGTAGTATTTTATATAACAGTAGTGGTAGTAATAGCAGTAGTGGTAGTAATAATATTTATGGTAGCAGTACTAGCAGTAGCAGTAGTAGTAATAGTAGAAATATTAGCAGTAGTAGTAGTTGTCGCAGTATTAGTGAGCATTCATTATTTCATGTGTGTGGGGGGGGGGGGGGTGGAGGAGGGTGGAAAGACCTCTAAAGATCCCTAAGACCTGAAAGACTGTATGAGAGAGAGAAGAAAGAATGAGTGAGAGAGCGAGAAGAAAGAATGAGTGAGAGAGAAAGAAGAAAGAATGAGTGAGAGAGCGAGAAGAAAGAATGAGTGCGAGAGAGAGAGAAGAAAGAATGAGTGAGAGAGAGAGAAGAAAGAATGAGAGAGAGCGAGAAGAAAGAATGAGTGAGAGAGAGAGAAAGAAAGAATGAGAGAGAGAGAGAGAAAGAAAGAATGAGAGCGAGAGAGAAGAAAGAATGAGAGAGAGAGAGAGAGAGAGAGAAGAAAGAATGAGAGAGAGAGAGACGAAAGAATGAGTGCGCGAGAGAGAGAGAGAGAAGAAAGAATGAGTGAGAGAGAGAGAAGAAAGAATGAGTGAGAGAGCGAGAAGAAAGAGTGTGAGAGAGAGTGAGAGAGAGAATGAGAAGAAAGAAAGAGTGAGCGCGAGAAGAAAGAATGAGTGAGAGAGCGAGAAGAAAGAATGAGTGAGAGAGAGAGCGAGAAGAAAGAATGAGTGAGAGAGCGAGAAGAAAGAATGAGTGAGAGAGCGAGAAGAAAGAAAGAGTGAGAGAGAGAGCGAGAAGGAAGAATGAGTGAGAGAGAGAGCGAGAAGGAAGAATGAGAGAGAGAGAGAAGGAAGAATGAGTGAGAGAGAGAGAAGAAAGAATGAGTGCGCAAGAGAGAGAGAGAAGAAAGAATGAGTGAGAGAGAGAGAGAAGAAAGAATGAGTGAGAGAGAGAAAAAAGAATGAGTGAGAGAGAGAGAAGAAAGAATGAGTGCGAGAGAGAGAAGAAAGAATGAGTGAGAGAGCGAGAGAAGAAAGAATGAGTGAGAGAGCGAGAAGAAAGAATGAGTGAGAGAGAGAGAAGAAAGAATTAGTGAGAGAGAGAGAGAGAGAGAGAGAGAGAAGAAAGAATTAGTGAGAGAGAGAGAGAGAGCAAGAGAGAGAGAGAAGAAAGAATTAGTGTGAGAGAGAGAAGAAAGAATTAGTGAGAGAGAGAGAGAGAGAGCAAGAGAGAGAGAGAAGAAAGAATTAGTGAGAGTGAGAGAGAGAGAGAGCGAGAGAGAGAGAGAGAAGAAAGAATTAGTGAGAGAGCGAGAGAGAGAGAGCGAGAGAGAGAGAGAAGAAAGAATTAGTGAGAGAGAGAGAGAGAGAGAGAGAGAGAGAGAGAGAGAGAGAGAGAGAGAGAGAGAGAGAGAGAGAGAGAGAGAGAGAGAGAGAGAAGAAAGAATTAGTGAGAGAGAGAGAGAGAGAGAGAGAGAGAGAGAGAGAGAGAGAGAGAGAGAAGAAAGAATTAGTGAGAGAGAGAGAGAAGAAAGAATTAGTGAGAGAGAGAGAGAAGAAAGAATTAGTGAGAGAGAGAGAGAGAGAGAGAGAGAGAGAGAGAGAAGAAAGAATTAGTGAGAGAGATTAATATATCTTTATTTGTTTGTGTTAAGTTCCATTTACAGAGTTCAACTGTTACTCAAAACAAACCTAATTATTTCCTGAACAACACGATACGTTATCATTTAAAACGGTTAAACAAATAAGGTCCAACAAACATAAATGTGTCTTTAATTGTCTGTAGGCTGAGATCTGACTCTCACTTCGCGCCATCTTTGTTCAGTTCTTTGTTCACTTTGTGAACTATTTTCTTTAGTCTGTATCCTTCCTGCTTTGTGAGACCTCCTCTGTCCTTGCTCCTCATGTGAGATCTGGCAGAGCTGGAGAGCTTCTCCTTGTCAGAGAGGTAGTCCTCCACTCTGGCTTTTCTCACGTTCTTACTCCTCCTCAGAAACTCCTTTATCTCCTCCACGATGCAGCCTCCAGAGCCCCTACAGCTGCCAGCACCGTGTTTAGAGGGCTCACTGTTAACAGCAGAGTTCTCGTCCTGACTGGACTCAGAGTCCTCCCAACCGGACTCAGGGTCCTCCTCCGGCCTGGACTCACACTCGGCTGCGCCTCCACTTTCTGTAGTTGCCACTTTCTTGGCCTGTGAGCTTCCTCTGTCTCCTCTCTGTTTCCTCTTCAGCTGAGGGGCCTTGAGCTGCTCCTCGTCTGCTTCCATGGCCACCTCCCTACCTGCCTCCACCTGTCCTCCAGTACTCTCCCTCACCTGCTGGACCTCGCTTGCCCCGTCCTTCCTCACCTCTTGTCCCCCACTTGTCCTCTCTTCTCTCACCTCCTGAGCCCCACCCGCCTCCTCCTCTCTCGCCTCCTGGGTCACACCCGTCTCCTCCACTCTCACCTCCTGTACCCCACCCGTCTCCTCTACCCTCACCTCCTGTACCCCACCCGTCACCTCCACCCTCACCTCCTGTACCCCACTCTCACCTCCTGTACCCCACCCGTCTCCTCCACTCTCGGCTTCTGAGCCCCACCCTCCTCCTCCACTCTCACCTTCTGAGCCCCACCCGCCTCCTCCACTCTCACCCCCTGAGACCCACCCGTCTCCTCCACCCTCGCCTCCTGTGCTCCGCTTGTTCCCTCTTGTCCGTCCTGCTTGTCCCCTCTGTCCTCCTAAGTACCTCTCTAGTTCTGGTCTTTGTTTGAGCCGTGTTCCCCAGGACAAGCTCTGCTCAGATGTCCTTCTCTCCCACAGCTGTAACATTTAAAATCGTTTGTCTTTGCAAAGATGACGTAGTCAAAGTCGTCCACAGTGATCTTGAAGCTGAGGTTGACCACTCTGCTCCTGTTGCTGGGGATCAAGAGGACATGTCTCCTGTGAGACACCACGTGCTTCAACAGCGGAGACTGAAATCCAGAGGACACCCTCCTAACCGGAGACACCACCTTCCCATGTTTGGACAGCTCTTTGATGATGGCATCGTTCCTAATGAATGGCGGCACGTTGGACACAGTGACTTTCACCTCCGGTGAGGCGAGAGCATACGTGGGCAGGAAGTGTTCACCCACGGAGATCCCGTTCATCAACACCACTTCCGCAGTTTCTATGCTATCCAGAAAGATGACCACAGCGCTGTTCATCCGCGCTGCGGACTTCACGTGGCTGTGGCCGACAACCTCACCCACTCCCAGGCTGATCTCCTCCACCGAACACCCGAACAGCGGCGGGATCTTCACGCCGTGGTCCCTGGTTAGCTCCGTCAGACGCATGCTAGCGTTTAGCACGCCGACAGCACCTGCTGCCCGGCTGCAATCCACTCAAGACCCAAATAACAGATAAAAGTACACAAAAAAAACCCCGTGAACCCTGCACACCCCACTACACTATCATACCCAACATTAGCCAGTGAAGAAAAATGTCGAAAAATCGTTAATTATCGCTCTCAAAACCCCGCTCCTGCAGCTCCGCACACCTCCTTCCACTCAGAGAGAGAGAGACAGGGAGAGAGAGAAGAAAGAATGAGTGAGTGAGAGAGAGCGAGAGAGAGAAAGAGAGAGAAGAAAGAATTAGTGAGAGAGAGAGTGAGTGAGTGAGTGAGTGAGAGAGAGAAGAAAGAATGAGTGAGTGAGTGAGCGAGCGAGTGAGTGAGAGAGAGAGAAAAAAGAATGAGTGAGAGAGAGAGACCTCTAAAGATCCCTAAGACCTGAATGACTGTATGATAGAGAGACACAGAGAGAGAGGGAGAGGAGTGTATGTGCGCGTGTGTCTGTGAGTCATTTCATGGATATGAAACAGGGAAACACCTCTCAAACAAATCATCAAAACTCCCATAACCGTAGCTCCTATTGCTCCGATATTAATAAGTGCGAGGAAGGATGAGTTGAAGAACAGATCCTATAAAAATTGTGTCTGTAGTGTAAAAAATGTGGCTTCATTGGCGATCTAGAAATGGAGTACCGTGTTCTGTGGAAGATGTTTTTGAAGCAAAATTTAACATTGGTCTCTATGGAGCAGAAAGTTGGTTTTCCTCTCAATTAACAGCTTCTGTGTCAAATGTGGAAATCTGTGGGATTCCACAGTCATTTTTCTACGACAAGCACAATATTAGCTACTTCTACATCCAGAAATTATGCATGAAGAGTGAAGATTGGGGACACAGTGGCAAAATACAAATGTTTTTTTCACAAGAATCTCAAGCTGCTCTTCACTCTAGCGGTGACATCACGCACTCTAAGCTGCGCAATACACACCCATTATAAAGTCAGAAAAGGGCTGAAAAATCATTAAAGTTAAATTGCTGCAGTTCAAAAAGTTTAAAAGATATCAAAAAGCTGAATCATGTTGGCAATAGTTAAGGGTTTTCTCACCATTTGAAAGTTGAAATGGTGTCTGTTGCTGAAAGTATGAGGAAGTTGAAGGATTTGAAAGTTGAAGTTTCAACTTAACAGCATTCCAACAATAATGATATTCTATAATGGAACTTTAGTTGATTAATATTGAATCACTAGTTCCCTTCCTTTGTTCACTCACCTTGCTGTGCTGAATCCATGGCGGGCTGTTTGCATTCCTCTGCTCTGTGTCCGTTGGCACCGCAGTTATAACAGGACACGTTACCTGCGGCCCGCTTCTGGCCTCCATTCCCCACGATGCCGTGAGGCTGGTAGAAGGCAAAGCCCTGCGGCTGGTCATGTGACACAGGGCTCTGGCGGTAGAGGGGCGGAGGCAGCATCATCGGGTAGGAGAAGGGCGTGGCTCCGTTGCCGGCGGCACTGGACGAGGCGATCAGGGGGCTGAGGTGGAGCAGAGGACCGAGGGTGAAGAGGGAGGGGCTGAACGGCTGCAGGTAGCCGGCCGCCGTGTATCCAGGCAACGCCCCGTAGGCGCCACAGTTACCCCGACAACCGCAGGAGCTGCAAACACACATGGAGGCGGTGTGACCTGAACCTTGATCCAATGAAGAGCCAGTGGAGGGGGAAGGGGAGGGGCTAGAGGGAGGCTGGGCCGGGAAGTACGTGTTGCCGGGCACCGTAGCTACGGGAACGCTGCTTGCGGTTGCCATGGGAACAAAGCCACCACCACCACTACTGGAGCTGCCAGATTTTGTGGAGGGACAGGAAGAGGAGAAAGAAGTAGGTGGGTAGGAGTAGTACCCAGATGGAGAAGGGGATGAAGAGGACGAGAGATGGAAGTGCAATGGGGGGTGAGAGACGTGGTGGAGGCTGTTGGAGGTGGAGGTTAGAGCAGAACTGGTCTCCACCATGAGACCCACGGCAGCTCCCGCCAGGCCGCGGCAAACCAGCGAGTCCTGGAGTGCGGAGGAGCCGTCCATGTTCAGCCCAGGGAACAGGCTCTCCAGCCTCACCTCCATCCCCACACTGAGCCCCGACGGGACGCCTGCCCCGGCTACAGGCGGGCCCGAGCCCAGCGGCTTAGTCCTGTCCTCTGTGCACAGCGGAGGGGGCCTGGGCTTACGGGGGGAACTCAGGATGCGTGCTAGGTTTGAGACCGGGGAGAGCAGGGTCTGGGGGTAACTGGCCTGCGGGTGGTAAGGAGACTGCGGGAGGCCGAGGGGGAGGTGGGAGGAGCAGGAGGGAGGGTGGAGAGGGGCTGGGTCGGTTTGGACAGGTAGGACCTGGGCTGTGGGGCGACTGGAGCCTGTCGGGCCGCTGGAGTTCAGGATGAAGAGACAGGACCGGTCCTTCTCTGGACCCCCTCCTGCTGCGTCCGAACCCAACACACCTGGAACACAGAAACACGATGGTGTGTTTAAAGTGATTTGCCATGCCAATGTGTGTGTGTGTGTGTGTGTGTGTGTGTGTGTGTGTGTGTGTGTGTGTGTGTGTGTGTGTGTGTGTGTGTGTGTGCAAATCTGTTGGAACTGAATGTCATATCTCAACAGTATAAGTTAAGTTAGGTATCAAGAAAAAGTACACAATCTCAGAAATATTTCTTTCTCGATGGATTGATTAGTTGGGTCTCAGAGCGGTTAACATCGTAAAAGGCAAAGCTGCAGAATTAGAAAAGGTCTGATTGATTGATTATGTTTGAATCTTTCATCTTAAATTTTGCTGTCTGAATTCCACATATTCAATATGAACAGCTTGATTTTTTAAATGTTTTACTCAGTTGTCACTAACACCACTTTCAAGCTGTTGCATTGAAGAACTTGATCCGGCCTCTGTCCTTTTTTTCGAGGACTATCCCTCTGTGATAATTCAGTAGTTCTGTGAGAAAACGTACGCCTGTGAATGTCTCTGGTCCTGTCAAAGGTGTAGTCACAGCAGAGTGGCGTTCGGGGGGAGCAGGGAGAGCTGGAGTAGCCTGAGGACGAGCTGCTGTCTGTCGAGACGGGGTGATGGTGCGGCACAGCGTCCACCTCCACTCGCAGCTCTCCTGAAACACATTCCAATACACTGACGTGTTAGGATGTTTTAAACTCAGCATTGTGACCGTCTCACAGTTGTACAAATTGACTCTGGGAGCTGGCCGGTGCAAACACTGCCTCATACCGCTGGACACAAGACACATTTTCATCACATTCAAATGAATCATTTTGAAACACTGTCAACTCATGTGTGAATAAAGGCAAATGAGCAGAGATAGCCCGAAACAGAGCGGCTGCGTTACCTGCGGTGGAGGTGGGATGTGTTGAGGGTCCCATGTGACTGGAGGGCGTCACCCTGGCGATACCGCTGCAGGGCCGCTTCTTCATCTGCATCTCCCTGCCGGGGACACACACAGAGGTATGAGAGATGCATTCTGTGGCTCATCCTGTTTTACGTACATCCTATTTATTTTAAGAAGCTTTTTCTAATCATACATAAGGTAAGACTTTTGCTGTTTTTAAATGAATGTTCATTTGATTGAGGGACCCTTTCTTCTAGACTGGAACATCACAAAATATCCTAAATATCATACATTTAAAATGATTGTCTCCGTAAATCAGGTCGCAGGTTATGTCGGAAACCTAAACCCTCACTTCTCTCCACCAGGGGGAGACATTATCCACTCAACGTGCTCCTCAGCATCTCAACTGATCCTCTACAAACACATCTGCCAACCCATCAAGACCGTCTCATGGAAAACCACAGCAACTTTCCATTTTCTGTGCCTTGTTTAAGCATTCACGCACGCACGCACACATACACACACACACACACACACACACACACGATGACGAACTGTTGCTTGTTCAGTCATGAATATTTACTGTAACAAGTTTTCAGGGGCTTTAATACACCACCAACATAAAAGGACAATGGGACATTCACGGATGATAAATTTGCGTGTTAACTTGACCCTTGACCCTAACTTCTTGCCTCATGGAAACCTGTTGATTCTGGGGATCGGAAACACGATCAAGAGATAATTAAAGCAGGTTCACGTGGGAAAAACCCAGGCGTGTGCGCCGGATGTGTGTGTGTGTGTTTAAGGGAGAGAGTCGGAGCATGTGGACGCATTTGCTTCCCAGTTCCAAATGTTTTTGTGGCTTTGCGTGTGTTTCTGTTGGTTATCTTCTCATGAGTATATCTAATCTCTCCGGCCCACTCACAGCTGGTTAACCATTGACGCTGTATGGACCGTTACTGCCTTCCAAATCAGCGGCTGATCGTCTGTCTGTTAATCGTTAATCGGACAAAGCGTCTGCTAACTGTGCATCGCCACAAATTAACGCCAACGAGCCTCATGTTGAAATCGCTCCACACTGCCTGAGGATTGCAGCAGCATCGCTTGCCATCAGCGCTGCAGCCATACTGAATTCAGCAACTTCACTGTCTGGGAATTTATCATTTGACAAAAACTGTAATTGTACCTCACAGAACACAGGAGTTTCTGGTCTGCTAAAGTGACTGTTTTTGTCAAAGGGGTCTTGTGAGTTTCGGTTCCCTGTCAGAAAGGGCTGTCTGGCGTCAAAAGTGGTGAGAATATACCAAACACATCGTTCACTTATATACCAGCAGCTCACTCTACTGACTTTTGTATCTCTAGTTGGGTCTTTTGTAGCTCTAGTTGAGTCTTGAGCTTCTTCTTTGCTCCTTGGGTCAGGTCGTACTTGTTCAGGTCCTCCTCCGTCAGCGCTAAAAACTGAAGGTGACGCGGGAAAATACACGTGTTTAAGAAAAGAAGACATACTGGTTTATCTGAGCTTACACATGACATGCAGCCTGAAATACCGATGTAAGTGAGTGATTGCGCGTACTTGCTGTTTCCTGTAAAACATCTTAAATAAATGACATGACAGCATCTAAAGCCCACCCACCTCCTCCATGGTGAGCTGTTTGAAGACGGGGTAATACTTGTGGAGCCGAAGCCTGCGGAGCCAGTCCAGGATGCCGTTCTGCTCCGCGGTGTTGGGCTGGGACTGGCATGGTGCCTGTGAGTGGGACTGGGAACGAGACAGGGAATGGGACTGGGGGTACGAAAGGGACTGGGAATGTGAGTGGGACGTCGGCTGGGGATGGGACAGGTGCGGGGACTGAGGCGGACCGCTGGACTGACCGCCGGTTTGGGGATGAAGGTGGAGCTGAGAGTATGAGTGGGACTGACTGTGCTGGGCATGTGGCTGGGAGGAGGGATCGCATCCGCCAGCCAAGGAGCACTGGGTGGGCAGGGCTGGCACGGGGTGAGGGAGGGAGGACAGCTGGGGATGCGGAATGGGGGGAGGAAGAGGAGGAGGGAGGGAGGAGAGGTGAGGAGAGGGGCGAGTCAAGACAGAGCTGTGGGTGCTGACGACGGGCTGGACGCTGGCCACTCTGTATACCGCCCTGAGAGAGGACATACAGTAAGAGGAGGTGATGATGATGATGATGATGATGAATGACAGAAAGACGAAGAGAAAGAAAACTCACCTGTTGGCTCCTCTGTGCTGAACCACACAGCCAATATCTGAGGGACAGAGAGCAAACAAAAAGACCTTCATCGTTGTCTCCATCATCATCGTCACCAAACTGCTTTTAAAAAACTCAAGCGATCGAGTGAGTAAAACCCAGATGCTGCTCGTTTGAAAGAAACCAACAGTTAGACGCCGGTATCTTTAGGCCTTTCATTCACAGCGTTTTCAATGTGACAAAATCTCAGCCTCGGCCTCAACATCTGGCAACGCACGCAAAATAAAAAAAACATCTGTATCCTGTGAGGCAATGCATTACTCAGTGAGTTAATCAGAGCATCACAACTGGCAATGGAACGGACCACTGTCGACCCGCCATCCGTACGGACCCCCCCTCACGGTTCGACACGCGTCTGGACCGTGGATCAATGACACAGTTTAACTTTAACCATCACAGTGTGAAATAATTACTGGCAATATTTATCCGTCCATATTCTGTAAAATATGTGATCAGGACATCGTTTATGCTTTCTAGTCGCTGATCTCTGATAATGTTACATTGTAAACAACCAGTCCGTGGTTAAATTGACAGGAGAACGAAGGTTCCGTTCGGCTACATTATGATGCGTTCAGGCTCTGTTCAGTGAAAATGAGTATTGGGCGAAGGTAAATTATAACGTTATCATGATGTGTTCACGGGTAATCTCGTAAAATGTAGTGTTGGTGAGAAACTTGAATGAATCCAGTCGTTTGAAGGAACAACAAGGAAGCAATTGTCTGTTTTTTATGAAGAACGAAACATTATAAATGACTTTAACAAAGGAAAAGGTGAGGAAAGGGGTCAAGTTTTAATCAGGGCTGTCCACTAACGCTCATACGATTTAGTAAAACTGAGTTTCTCCACAAAGAATCACACAAAAGCACCACTTTAAATTGTGTGTGTACACCAGAGATATGCTCATAATTGTCTTGGAGATAAGTCCTAAAACGAAAATAAAGAAAAAAGACTGATTGACTCAAGAAATCTTAGTCTACTAGGACCAAAACAAGCTATTCGTTGACTAAGAAGGGACAGTCCTCGTTGAAATCTCTCTCCCAGTCACAGGCTGGTTTAAAGCCCATCCCACTTTTCCTTCCAGCTTACTCTCCATTCCTCAAATTCATAAAGGAGTTATTTTCCTCATGGAAGTGGAAAGTTTTGACCCCCAGCCACATGATCAGATGTCTCTCTTTGACGCAATGCATGCTGGATGTCTGGAAACAGCCGCAGAAGATTGCCAGGGATGGATCAGACCTGCGAAACGTTTATTTCCCCAGATGTCCCAGAGAGGACAGAAGGTGTGATGTTGACGAGAACAAGAGACCGAATGCACTGTTGTACTTTCTGTAGTATGTATGCTGAATACTGTCAGAAGAGCTTTGCTGGAATTACTTGTGTTTTTTTTGTGCACTATGCAAAAATGGCTAAAATAAAGCTCTTACTTATTAATGTATGTTGCAGCATTTATGATATATTTCTGTGACATATACTGCAAGGTAGCACAATCCATGCAATAAAGAACAGCCCTTCTTCTGGGTATTTATGCTGAATAAATTAAATGAAATACTTCACAGACAATAGTGATACATGTTGTAATGCTACCTGCTGATCGTGTTGTTTTATTCATTGTATAATGAGCGACACGTGTTACTGTTGGGAGACCGTGGGGAGCCATTTAATATGTGATGGAATACTATTAACCTCTGTTGTATGTAACATTTAAATCCAGTCATGTACAAGGCAAAATCAATCTTTTGTTATTATGTCTGGCCTGATAAAGACTCTGTGAGGTCAGAATCACAGTATTGCTATTCCTAAATCCTCTAACACAAATTTTCAACAGCAAAATGACATTCATGTGCTGCTTTCATGCTTTATTAATGCTGGCGTCCATGCAAGGTTAATCAATGGGATATTAAAAGCTTTCAGGCTTGCTCATCTGTGTCTGCTGTGTATGCTATAAACCCATTACCCATGTGTACAGTGCAATAAACGTGATATCAGAGCCTCGTGAGGAATATAGACTGTCGTATATTGTGCCGGGGGGGCAAGAACGCTATGTGTTCGTGGAGGCAAATTACAGCTCAGTTAGTCAGATTCATATTAGCCTGGTTTCCCTGGGGTCTTATGCGAGTCTGGCACATGCACATGCACATACACTAAACACACACACACACAGGTAGAAACATGCAAAAGTACAAGCATATACGCTGCACTGACGGCTATAAATACTCTCTGGGATGAAGTCACTCATAGAATCAAACACACACACACACCAACATTAGGTCACCACACTGTAGGCCTCCCAACACAAACATGCCATGCTGAATTCCCACACCAGACTAAAATAGACCCCGTCCTCTCCCCGCTAACACCTCCAGATCACAAAATGAAAAGCCTGCCTGCAGCCTCACCTCTACACCTCTACTCTTTTGACAATAAAACTAAATAAAGACTTACTAGAACTGGATGTGAACGGACACGTCTGGGATACAGGAGCCATGGGAAGGGAGGAGGATAATGGAGGGAGGGTCGAGGGGAGGGAGGCAGGACAGTTGGGTGAGAGAGGCCTGGTGGAGGTGAAGAACAGCTGGACGCTGTGGTGCTGGAGGACATGGCAGGGCAGCGCTGTCAGACACCTGAGCGCAGGCAGAGAGACGGGACAGCAGGGGGACAGACAGGGAGTCAGACGGACACAGGGAGGCCAAAGATAGCAGGAGAGATGCTACGTCACCTCTAGCTGCATCATGGAGGTGCACTTAAGAATTAGCTCAACATAGTAACAACAAGAAAAAGAACATGAGATACCATCGTAATGCTGTTGTTTGTGTTAAGGATGTAGATTGATTGATTAATTTAAGCATACCCTAATTAGGGCTGGGTATCGAACGAAATGACCCACTATCAAGTGGTGTCAACATTTCTCCAGTCAAATGACACCTGCATTCAAACCTTTTTGATCTAGAAAAATATGACGATTAAAATGGTTTCGGTCGCAGCCAATCACTGCAAGAGTTCTTCGATTTAATGTGTCAGCTACAAACCATACAGCCAGGATTTCCTGCCTGCAGACAACTCTGAACTAGGAGACCAGACGCTAGCGGTGCTAACAGTGCGAACCGCGCTAACAGCGCAAACTAACAATAGAAACAGTGCTGATAGAGCTAACAGTTTTAACCTGGGGGGGGGGGGGGGGGGCAGCATGGTGGACATCACGCTTCCACAACAATGCGCCCCCACCATCATGGGTTGGGGGACAGCGTTATCAGCGGTCACTGCTGTATGGGCGCTGTGCCGTGACACACACACAGCTTTTGTTCACTTGATGGGTGTCAAATGAAGTACTCTGTTGGTATCAGTTTAAAAAGGTACTGGTATTGGTACTGGCATCGTAATTCCTTAAACGATACCCAGCCTTCATTTTTAGTATTTATTTATTTTACCTTTATCTAACCAGAAAAGTCAATTGAGAACCAGTTCTCATTTACAATGACAACCTGGCCAAAATGGCGGCAACAAGAGGCAAGTTGTTACAAACAAATAAAACATCGAAACATCTCAATGTCATACAAAAATGTGAACATTATAATATGTACAATATGTAAAAAACAAGAGGCAAACTCAAACAGTTGCAGTGATCAGAGACCATTGTTTGTAATGAGTTACAGAAGGAGGGTAACGGAATGAGGGTGAGGACTTTTAGCTTCTTTTGCGACTCATTCCAGTCGTTGGAAGCAGTGAACTGGAATGAGAAATGGCCGAAGGCGCTGCGGACTTTTGGAATGACCGTGATGATGAAATTGCTAGAGCGAAAATTGCGGTTACTGTTGGAGATGATGAGTAGAGAGTGGAGATATGTGGGGGTTTTACCAATGATGAGTTTTATAGATGAACTGATACCAGTGGATTAATCTGCGGGTATGGAGTGATGGCCAGTTGACTAGAGAGTATACAGGCTGCAGTGATGAGTGTTGGAAGGCGCACCGGTGACAAAGCGGATGGCGGTATGGTAGATGACATCTACTTTATTTATTTATTGTTGGAGGCGGACCTGTAGATTACATCACCATAGTCTAAGATGGGGAAGGACTGTCGTTTTAGCCAGGGTGTGCGTTGCAGAGTGGGTAAAGGAGGCTTTGCTACGGTACAGAAAACAACTCTTGACCTGACTTTGACTTTACTAAACTCACTACTTTCCAATTGTTCAGCAGAAGCAGCATATTGTAACAGTTTGGTTCTCTTAAATTGTCTCTGCCAGTGAACATCGCTTTTCTTGCTTGCTAGCCGGACAACTAGCAAGAAACTAACCTGGGGTCCAGCTCTATGGACCGAGGGAAGAATTTCTCCACTGCGTCGTCAGGAAATGCTTGTGACAGCTGAGAGAGAGAGAAAAAAACACATTACACTAATCGCATTGAAATACAGTATTACATTTCTATGCAGATGATATCGAGCTGTTCATCCCTATAAAACCTGACTGTTCAAACAGTTTAACACTTCACGTTATCAAGATCAAATGTCTGTTTACCGTAATCAAGAAGAGAAGAAACAGAATTGTACGGCGCTTTACACTCGTAAAAGGTCAATCTGTAGAATAAACAAAGCTGAAGAACTTTTACTACTTGAGCGTAGCCGGAGATTATCATCACCAAACTGTGTTTCAGTGGTGGTACTGACCTGGGTCAGCAGCTCCATCACCTCCTGCCGAGTTCTGACAACGGATGACACGAGACCATCTGACCAGCTGGCCTGGAGGAGGGAGAGGAAAGGAGGAAGTGAGGAGGAGAGGGGAAAGGTGAAGGTGACGGGAGTAGGGGACGTAGACAAACCGGGTGAAAGGAAAAGGATAAAAACATGAAGAAATGAATAGAGAGCATTTGGAAAAGCGAGCAGGCGTCTGTGTTTACACTGGACCCACCTCGAGCACATATTCACTGGTGTCTTCAGACGGGTGGGTCACTCCTCTCAGCACCACCCTCTCAATCAGCCCTGAAAGAGGTACAGATCGTTTCACCAATGATCAACCACACGTCACACGTTTGAGACAGTTGCTTCAACGCATCAGTCATTTAGAGTCGATTCGTTTAAATGGCCAGAAGGAATTTATACTTGGGGCCGACTCTCATAAGCAAGAAATGATGCGAGGACAAAACCAGTCAGTTTAATCATGTCATCCAGTGTAAATACACTGACTGCGATGTGAGCTGGCCAATCCACTGCAGTGGACAGTGTGCATGAGGTTGGTGGGATTGTCGACCATCTGCAGTGACTCCATGTCGATTACTTCTCCAGGTGCTGAGATTTCATTCCTGTACTATCTTGCAAAATGACTCTCCTTCCCCCAAACTACATGCATTTTAACCACTTAAAGATGGAGGGCAGCGCTATGGGTGGGTGGCTGGTATTGCGACACATAGCTCATGCCAAAAAAGCCCTAAAATTACAAACAGTGTTATTATTACAGAACTACACTGCAGAGAACAACTTCTTTACCAGTAGCTTGCTCTGGTTCTTCATCTCATGCGCTAACTTACTCCTCACTATTGCCAAGATGTCTCTTTTAAGTGGACTGTAAATGTTCTTTACTTACCAGCAGGCTAGTAAACTTAAACCACTGTCAGTATATATATTACTAATTTAATGCAGTCATTATCAAGGCAAAGTGCCAAATAATCAATTGTTCCAGTTTCTTAAATGTGAGGATTTTATGTTTTTTTTTTTTATCTGTTATGTCATTGTAAATGGAATATTTTTGTGTTTTGGTCTATTTGAAGATTTCATCTTAAGCAGTGGGACTGGCACTTGAAGACAATTTGCAGTCACACATCTTGGATTACTCACACATATAGTCTACTTCTATGTCTGACTGCATGCCTCAGGTGCAAAGGCAGGTTAGGGCTGCTCCACTGCCATTAGATCCATGTCATTAGTGAGCAAGTGAGACTGAGTTGAAACGGCGGGGAGCGCTCAATGGATGGGTGTGTTTCAGGTATTCCTCCAGGCATAGATTTCCACATATTAGGCTCTGAAAGCACGTGAGGCGGGACAAGCAGCAGGGGAGGGATGGACCTGGGAGAAGGAGGAGACGAACACAGAGGGGGATAAAGGAGGAAAGAGAGAGTCGCCGCTCTCAGCACACACACACACACATCCCTCAACACCTTGCTCTGTGCCTGTTGGGCAGCAGCTGTGGAAGGCTCTAAATGCCGCCTGCCATTCACACACACACACACACACACACACACACACACACACACACACACACACACACACACACACACACACACACAATGTGCTCGCGGATCTTACCATGGAATTAGTGCCTTCAGAAAACGCGAGTACTTATAGTACAACCTTCACTGTTTCTTACGTAACCTTTGCGTACCTGCATACTCGGTCGTGCACTCTGTCGCAGCCATTACGCACAGCAAGTCCGCTACTCACACACCACGTCTTCGACCTTATATATATATATATATATATATAGTTTTTGCAATTTGCAAAGGCTAAAAATAAAAATAAAAGGAAAATAATAAAATATCACAATATAAAGGGAGAAACACCTTTAGTGTGTCAGAATATCATATGGTTACCATGTGTCCATTTGGGTCTCCAAATATCCTTTTAGAGCTCCGCCTGGATCTCTTCATGGAAGAAACTCTGTAGAATGGTCATACTTTGTCCAATCTTCTTCAAATTTGAGGCAGGTGTTCACCGATAGCGTAGTTACAGCCCTATACTGTCCTTTACCTGTACAGTTACAGCCACAGGCAGGTTATTTATACTGAAAGATACTTTTTTTATTTTAGGCGGACAAAAGTCTTCAATTTGTACTGACTTCAAAGGCCCACTGCTCTGTTTCTGTATGACCTACAGGTTTTCTGACACTTGCACAAGGAACCTTAGGGGGTTTTCTGTCTAGAAAGATTTCATTGGTGCATATAGTCAGAGTGGTTCAGAAGCTACAGACATTTTAATTTGGGTATGTCATTTTAGGCGGTTTTGCTCCAGAATAGGGGGGGGGGGAGGAGGTTAAACTATAACCACCACCTACATTGATTCAACCTTGTTTCCAGCAGCAACAACAAGCTGCTTTGAGTAAAAAAGCTCTGATAAATCTACTTCAAGCCAGCTATTCAACAATAAATAAAGACAAAGTCAGCGACATGCATTGAGCAGCTAAAGATCAACAATTGGTGGAGATCAAAACAGAGCAACAAGGAGAAGGAATGTCGGCCGTGTGTTTGTGACACGGACACAAACACACCTGCTGCTGGTTATGCACATATGCTAATGGTTTGCTACTACGTTAGCTCAAAAGCTAGAATTAACTTAAAACTTACCTGATCAATATTAAATTACAGATATTATTTTAAAAAAGAGAACAAAATGTATGTTTCATTATTTTCACTTCAGATGGGGATGTGCTGTAGAATGTATGAGAATAGGTTGATTTATCACACTTGAAGACAATATCGAGGCAGTTCCTTGAGTTTTATTACAAAAAGTATTGCTGAGCCTGAAATCACCTGCATCCCACACACACATACACACCTGTGTCCCACACACACATACCTGAGCCTTAGGGCAGCATTCTTTAAGCTTAGTTGTAGTGTTCAGATGTGTCAACATGCCACATCTTGTTCAATGGGGCTTAACTGGGTGTATAACTTGACACACACGCTTCATGCTGACATGCACAGACGGAGGCTGGAAGTGAGGTCATACACACACACACACACACACACACAGTATAAGTCAGACAGAGACAATTAGATGAAGAAAAAGTAGAAAGTACTTTTGGTGAGGTTCTTGGTTGGTGCTGCTGCTTCCTGGACCTGCCCAGCAGGTAGAGGAGGAGGCAGATGAGGTGGTGGAGGAGGGGGAGGGAGGTCTGGATGAGGAGGGGTGAGCTCCTGGCTGACCGCTCGGCCTCGTCGTCCAACGGTGACCCCTGAGATTGTGCCGGCCTCTCTGGTCTGGCTCTGGAGAGCAGGGGTGAGAGAGCATTCAGTAAAAGGTTAAAACCACAGAGCGGAGGTCAAGTAGATACAGCGTTAACTCCTCAGCCCCTCGAGGACAGCTTGTTTGCACACTGGAGCATGTGCGGTACGATACATAACGGTGACCTCAAGGTGGTATGTCTTCGCTCACAGATGGGTCGACTGCAGAAAAAAGCACAGAGGGAATTCTGCGTGTTGTCAGAGCTTGAAACAAACTGGAACACTGAGTAACGGTCTCTCCAGGACCGGCACGGTGCTGACACAAAGCGCCACTTAACCAGGCTCGTCCACTGAGAGGGCGCTCGTATTTATAGCAACGTTCTGGAGGAGAAGTTGTAGGGAGAACTTCTCCTTCAATTTGAGAAAAACAATGACACATTGTTGCGTTTTAGTTCTTAGGTTAAACTGGCTTTTTATAAACGAGTTTCATACAGCATGTTATGAACAATGACAAACATGTAGCGACGGCACAAAGAAGAAGTGTCTTGTACGGGGATATTCTAGAAGGTATTACTGTGGAATCACTGTGTCCCCCTTTGTAATGGACTTAATGATCAGTCAAAGTACATGGAGTAGGATACAAACACAGCACGACACAGTCTGATCCAAACAGATCGAGTTTAAGATCACTTGCTGAACAGTTCATGAACTCTAGATGGATTTATTAGCTGTTAATCCTATTATCCTAAATATTACCAATAATATATGAAATATGACTCGATACTTTGACACTCACAAGCTACTCATTTGGTATTAATTCCTTTAAAATCATAGAGATAATAAATACAAATGTGTGTGGTTGCATCACTTGCAAACATTTTCACTACTTTTGCACAATATTTGTGCCAAAACAGCCCCGACACATTGAGCTGGCCCGTGTCACATGACTGCGGAAACCAATGTGACATCAGAACCTGGGGCACAGCGTCGCATACTTCCACGTCAAACGTGTGACAGAATGCTGGAGAGAAAACACAGCTCGGTGTCATAAATAAATACAGCAAAATGCACAATTTCTGAGAAAAATACCACGAGCAACACGGCTTGTTATTCAAACAGTATTTTTCTAAAAATGTGACTTTTTTTATTTCACACTTAATGGTACAATTACTTGAACTCCCATTTGATTTTGTAATAGATTTGTTATTACTGGCATCGGCCAGTAACAACAAATCTATTGTCATGTGATCATGTGATTTCCCTTTGGGATAAAAAAAAGTTTTTTTTCTCCTTCTGAAAATGACCATCATTATGTAAAATCACACACCCATTGAAGAAATGATCAGTATAGTCTCAAAAGTATCATTATCGTATTGAATTAAACAAGTTTGGTATTTCTAATGTTAAATGACTTTAATAGAACGTATCGCTGTGTTTAAAACCAGTTTGTGGATGCAGTGTGTTTGTATCTACCCGTCTTTTAAATAAAGGTTGTGACTTGTAATACAGTTCAACTGGAAACCCCCCTCGAAATGCTGATTCATGAGAACAAAAATGAAAAGATTACATTGCGGTTATTTGTGTGCGGCTCTTTTACTTCTCAGAGGGAGAACTCAACATGTGCCTGCTGCAACCAGAAAACACACGCAGCGTAAATCTGAAAACAATTAAGTGTGCTACTGCCACATCCGCATGTTGCTCGCCCGACCTGCCAGCTCTCTGCTCCATCGGTTCGTGCGAGGGGAGAGAGAGTCTGACTCTCTGTCACACTGTAGGTACATGAAGTAAAACAGCTCACGTGACTCAGCGGGGAAGGAGTACGAGGAACGGAGCAGAAACACGAGGAGTGTGTGGGAATGAAATTAAGAGACGTTCCAGTTAAGAGGGAGAGCATGTGAATCTCCCCGAACGCTGCTAGTGGCAGCACAGAAAAGTGAAAACTATAAAACAGACTGTGTGCTGACAACTCCTCCTCCCTCTCCTACAACAGCCAGCTTAACTATGTTAATTCTGACAGTGTTTTTATAGACATATAAAGCACTCGTATAATAGGGTGATTTTGCAGGTTTGCACAGGCAGATGTGGCCAGTGTACTGTATTACATTACATTACAGTCATTTAGCAGACGCTTTTATCCAAAGCGACTTACAATAAGTGTATTCAACATCGGTTTTCGAGAGAACAACTAGTCACCAGAAGTCATAAGTGCATCTCCTTTCTTCAAACAAGCATCTAAGAGCATAAAGCAGCGCCAACGTACAGTGCAGAAACAAACAAATGCAATAAGTGCCACAAACTAATATGAAAACAATAAGTGCAATAAGCTAGTATGAATACAAGAAATGCTAAGTGGAAGGCTAAGGGTAGGCCTTCTTGAAGAGGTGAGTTGTATGTGTTGTTTGTAAAAATCGAATTCAACTATTTTTCCTCTGGAGTGACTCGGCATCCAGCTGCTTCGTGTTAAAATAAGCTCATGCGAGTTGACTTAAAATCCGGAGGGAAGATCAGACTGGAGTGGCCGGTCTGTCTTATGCGCAGTGGGTTTTCTCAAATGCACTGAAACATAGTTTTGTAGTATTTAGACTTCACTGAGTATTTATGTTTCGTGCTCCTTTATACGTTTACTCGACTATGTAGTTTAGAGAAAAATACTGTACTTTTTAAATTCTACTACGTTTATCTCACAGCTGCATTGCTTTGTAGCTTAAGATCGTATATACAAAACCTACGATGAGCTTGTGAAACATTATGCAACAACCCGATCGTACCCCAAATAGCTCCACCGCAAGCTAAATACTGCTTACATGTTTAAGGAAACAATTTGGAAACGTGACACGTTCAGTATTAATGAACTTTGAATAAACAAGCGATAGCGGCCTGTGCAGTGATGGGGGGGCGGGGCTTCAGGGCTCTTTTGACTGAGTCGAGCATGCCGTCCACAGGCCGGCCGCCAACCTCTTCTTCACTTCTTTGGAGTCAGAGAGCGACTTTACTCAAAGCGGCATTAATTGGTGTTTTGGCCACTTGGGGGCAGTGGAACAAGTCTTATGAATGTGTTGTAATAAACGTGTTAGCAAACAACTATTCATACAGACACAGGGAAACGCTACAATCATCTGTAGCTGCGTTCATTTTTTTATGAACACCCAAAAAAGTCCAGTTTGTCAAATATCTGACTCGTTAGCTGTTAAATACTTCACCGTGTTCACCAGCTAGTCGCTAACTTTGTCTGTGTGCTATTTAGTGCTGGGCAGTGGGTTTATCGGAGCTTTTTCCAGCCTGCCGCATCTGCAAATGACGCTGATGAGAGCTGTGAGAGTGAGCCAAAAGGTGTGGAAGGTAAAACCAAAAACAATGCACTAAAAGACGCCACTATCAGCCAACCCGTGCACATTATACGTAATCATTTAATCAGTTGATGGTATAACAATACTGATGTAAGCAACTTTTAGGCGATATATAGATATATCTACACATATATCTGCAGTAGGTGACAGTAGGCCTGGCTAAAAGCTGCTCTACTGTAGATAATGTATGTGACTGCTCTGGTTTACAATGAAGCCCTGTCATACCCTTCAGAGCACTGAGGGAAGGAAGGAGAGCCAAAGAGAGAGAGAGAGAGAGCATTTATAACTTCCTGGGGATTCACTGGAGAGAGAGAGACACACACACACACACACATACACACACACACCACAGAGGGTTGATTTCAGCATAGAGAAATGTGCTGACCTGCACTAAGCAGGAGCCAAGGGCAACAAAACACTAAATACAAATGCTCCACTCTGAGCCGGGTACTTTCCCTTCGCTGCTCACACACGTTCAGACAGTATTCCTGCCTGCCTCTGTGTGTACGTCTACGTCTGTGTGAATGAAGAGAGGAACAAAACACCCGACCTTATGCTTCTTCAACTTCTCTTTTCCCGTCTCTCGCAATCTCGCTCGCGTCGATGGACTCAGACCAGTTTCTTACTCATGCCTGAATAATCCCTCACCGGCTCTGGGCAAGTTGATCCCAGATGTGATTGTAACAGAGGTTTAATGAGACACTTAGCTCCCTGCACCATTGGGAAATCCCCATGTCTCCCTTCCCCCTATGATCTCCGATTTTCATCCAAACAGAGGGACCACATCCAGTCTTTTTGTTCCTGTCCTCTTTGCCTTTATTATAAATATTTGGACTTTTATGGTTGACCACTGATCTGGTTGCAAACCAAAGCAAACTGAGCTGGGATAAGCAGAAAGTGAGCTGTTTCACGGTGTCTCAGTCGCACAGTTAGCATAGCAGAAGATAGTGTCTAAAGTAAATCCTTACTATAATCTTTCTCAAAACTATTTAGCAATCATATTTTGAGCACATGTCTTATGTTTACCTTGCATTTCTTGTTTGTTTTCCTAATTGATATTATGCAACAGCTGTTCAATCTGGAGCCAGTTCATGAAAAGCGTGTACGTTTGCAACTCAAAACACCTGTTGTGTGTTAGCGCGACACTGGCAAAGCTCTAGCCATCAAGCAGCGACTCTCTTTTTGTAATAGAGAATAACTTGATGGACCGGATGGGCCTCTTTTACACATATTGATTTAATTAATTTAGCTTCCTATCATCTATGATGACCTGTCAGCTTACCTTATCTTGTTGTGCACATAACTCGCGATTGCTAACACATGTACCTGGCGTGAAAGCTAGCATCAGCAGAGTTGTTGAATAATATGGACTGTTCGGCCAAAATGACCTGCTAGCGATTTAGCGAGCTAACAGCTTCAGAACAATCGTTAAATAGGTGGAATGTAAATTGGAGGGTGTGGTGATTGAAAACTATGTCATCAGCCAGTCACATCAGTGCTCTCATCGTTCTGAAACAGCAGAGCCAATCACGGCTAAATATAGTTTTGCTGTTAAATGAAGCCCCATTTACTTCAATTCATCAAAACATTCACCGTGGAGGCATGCGAGAAAAACAAAGTTTTATTTAAGAATTCAAGGTAAAACGGGATGAGTAGTCATTTTAATGGTGAAGTATTCCTTTAAAAAAAGGGAAAGATGCTGCTTCAGGAAATCATGTCGTTGTCTGGACGGTGCCGAACGGCACAACACAGCACCACCAATCTGCTGCCAGAGGCAGATGGTGTGGCTTTTTGTTTGAACAAAACGCTGATGAAACCATTTATATGACTGCATCAATCAGTCATAACACTACTCATACTACTCTCGTGACACCGCCCGTTTGCAGAAGAAACCATGAATCACCAATTTTGCGAAAAAGTGACAGAAGTCAGAAAAAAAGAAGAAGAAAAAAAAGGCAACGACACACAAGACCGATGAGCTGCCGTTTTGCTCCCTACCTTGTGCCAGCAGGTGCAGTGTGTGTGGCAGGGTTGGCAGGCGGATGGAGGCAGGCAGGTGGTGCTGGCAGCGGGCGGGGAGCAGGCAGCGGGGGCCGATGAGGCCAGTGGCAGGGACCCGGTCTGATGGTGATAGTGGTGATGTGGCTGAGAGGGACGATCCCCGCCAGAGCCTGCTGCTTGAGCCTCTCCTCCTCCTCCTCCCGTGCTCACCTGCAACAACCAACATGTGCAGTAAGATGTTAAATGGGAAACACAGCCAGAGTAAGATGTGTAAGATGAGTAAGATTTTCTGCTTATCTCAAGTCTTTTTTATCGCGGGTGATAAAAAGGTATTTTGCTGTCCTGTACCCCCACTTGTTAAACTGGGGAAATGCAGCGTAGTGACAGGTGACAGTAGCATGGACTCATCACTTAAAGCTTAGGTAGGAAACATTGGAGAAACCAGCAAGAGCACATTTTTAAAAAAATGATCGAACTCTTGTGTTGCCAACACTTTACTCCAGCTCTAGCTCCAAAAGTTGCTAATCTAGCAAGAAAGTCGCCAAGACGGCAACACTGACCGTCTTCCTTCAGGCCACAGACACTCCTCCAAAATGATCATAATAAATGTAAACAATGAACATGTCTATTGTTGGCACTCACAGCTGTAAAGCGAGCAGCTTGTGAGGAGTGCAAAGAGGGAGCAGGCAGGTAGGACATTCAGTCAGAATGAAATGATTGGACGAGCTCATTAGAGTCCAGCGACAGCCACAAACACCAATTTATTTGAATCTATTGATTGTTGTCTGGATGTAATGAGAGTTCAAACAAATATATTCACAACCCACCCCAGCTTTCACCTTAAAAGAAACAAATTTGTTGCTGAAAATTCTGTATGAATGAAACATCCCTGACTGCCTTTTTGTTTCTCCAGTACCTCTGTCATTACACTATGTTAGGAACAATCCACCGTCTCTTCCCAAAGCTCCTCAAAGTTCTCCATTTTCCACGCCCATACGCGTGGGCGTAGTTAGAAAATGTTTGGATGTGCATGGACAGGCGAAAACATGCAGCACGGAACCCCCGCCAAGGGCCGTGTGTGATGGTGTGATGTCGCTTTGGCCATGTGGACTCTTGCGTTACAGCGCTAACAGTGCAAACAACGGCAAACGGTGCTGACAGAGCTAACGGTGCTGGCGCCCGCAACGCCATCGGTCGGGGGCGGCGTTATCAGCCGTTACCGCCGTATGAGAGCAGTGCAGAGCTACGGTCATGAGCTAACCAGTCGGGCACGCTCACATGCACTAAAATCACACCAGACCAGCCCGGCTATGTCAACAAAGCAGAGAGGAGCTCGGATAAAAACACACCCAGAGGGGGAGGCACTTCATTCTCTGCTCAGTTACACATTACGCCACTCTATCAAATAGCAAATAGTTGTTTGAGACTATTTTAAGGCTCCGAGTATCATAGAGAGAACCCATAAGTCTGTTTTTTGAACTATAAAAAGGAAAATGGTTATTTTGGCCATGCAACTTGCTTTGTTCTGTTGTGTCAACTGGCAGCCTGTCATTGACTACGTCTCACCTGTCATTTTGGTGTGTGGTTAACATGTCAGTGTGCTGTAACATATTTCCTCTGCCAGGGCTCAGAAAAGCCTGAAATGACCCCGTGTTTCACCTGCTACAAGCTACTTTTCCTCTCCTCTGACCGAGTGAAAAACCCTCACCTGTGGCCCCGGGGCCTGATGGATGGGCAGACGTGGTGATAATAACTCAAGAAGCATCCCAGCACTGGTTGACAACGCCCAGTGCTCTGAATGTACGGGGCTCTCGTATCCCGGAGCGGACACCTTCAGAGAGATGAGGATTCACGGCAGAGGAACGTCCTGCAGCATGTTCGCCATGAGGTCATCTCGCCTGCTTTATGAGCTCTTTCATGTCACCTTTTTCTTCCCACAATGGGTAACCGCATGTTCTCAGTCAGCCATGGAGTGGAACTTTCACTACCTGTTGTTTTTTTGTTGATGTCATTCACACCCATGAGACTTTACGGGACCGTTTTTGGAGCCAGTACATGTGTAAAGGTTTTTTTAACATGTTGAGACTTTTTAATCACCTTATACAGACCGTGTCCGTAAACAAATGTGTCGGCAACTGAGTGGAACAATCTATACAAGTTTAAAGCATTTGCATAAGTTCTGTGCATCAGATATAAATGTTGAAAAAGTGGCACTTATTCCCAACAAAGACTTGGCATCCAAGTATTTTCTACACTTCACTCTACTAGCATAAATACATTATTGAAATTGTTCCAAGCACATTATTTTCCCTTGAAAGTGACTGAATAGGGGTTCTTCTTTTCAATGATTGTTCTATTACCCCTGCTCCTGATAACCGTGTGCACTTTCTGGAGGCTTTTCCCTTGGAGCGTCCCTCTCACCTGCAGGATGTCCTGGATCTGGCCGAGCTGCTGCCTCAGCACCTGCTTCTGGTGGAAGCTGAAGGCCGGGTGGTGAGAGGCCATGGTGAAAAGCAACAGGAACTGCTCCTCGGTCCTCCCGTCGTTCAACGCCAAGCCGTAGTTATTGATCACCGTGTCTATGTGAGTCAGGGTCCGGTACAGGACCCCCGCCGCCTCCCGGTTGTCCGCGCCGAGCAGGGCGAGGGACACCAGTAGCTTGCTGCGCACCACCTCGTCCGTGATGTTGGTGAGACCCGACAGGTCGGCGGGGTTGTTGGCTTTGATCTCCGCATCCCGGAGGGAATGGTAGTCCTTGCGGGCCAAGTCCTCCAGGCAGGAGCCGAGGAAGCGGAGCTCGATGGGGACGCAGAGGTCCAGGAGGCCGCACAGGAACTCGGCTCTCTGGGCGGAGGTGAGGGAGGAGAACCAGCGGTACACCCCCTCCCTCTGGACGCTGCTCCGGCTCTCCACCATCCTCACACATCCACTCCCAATGGAACTCGAGTTGAGTGTTTTGAAAAATGTGTGCAATTGAAACTGCAGACTTTCAACGGAGAGTAAACTTCACAACAAAGGGAGCGCGCGTGTATGCCTGCGTGCGCGCGCGCGTAATTGCGCTGGAGCGCTACTCTCGAGTTGGCCAAGTCGAGAGCAAACTTGTCAACTTTCACCAACTAGCGACTGACGCCGTGTTCCGTTTCCGCGGCGGTCACAGCGCTGAAGTGAGAGATGCTACAGGTATTTCCTTTGTTGGAGAACCAGCGGCGACGGAGCGGCAGGCCTTTTCCGAACCATAACCTCCCCAAATATGAATCCAAAGTGGTCTGGCTTTGTGTTCAGCCCGCAGCCCCGGCAGCCAGGAGTCCCTCTCCGCCGGTCGGACCGCTGCCCCCCGCCCTCCTCCCCCGACGGTACTTTTTGCAGGATGGCAGAGCGGATCAAAACACACCGCCCCATTCAAGGAGACGCTCGCGGAGACTTTGTGACCGGAGCCGCCCCGCTCTGCTGTCCCACACGGCACAACAATCCCTTCCTGTAACGTTGCTCCTCCGTCCTCATGGTTTTCCTCAAATGTGCGCGAGGAGCAGCGAATCCCTGAACCGCTAACAAATGTATGCTAGGTTTAACTTTAAAAACAGAACTAGTGTGGCATGAAACTACTGCTGCTGCCGTTGAAAAATAATATTAAAATATTTCCGAGACATTACGTTAACAACCGCCGCTGTGGAGAAAACTAAAAAACTCAAAACGACTGTTCGGGGGTCCGTGAATGAATTTAGTGCAACTTGTTGTTCTGCGCTCCCTGCATTCTGTCATGAGTCTCGAAATCGAGGAAAACACAGCTGTGTATAACATTAACGTTAGCAGCGAGACCAGCCCACCTTATCGAAATGTCTTCTCTGATTGGCTGCGAGTCCAGTCTGCACGTGAGGCCTCTCTCGTGATTGGCTCAGAGGGATATCCGCTGCCTTGCTAAAGCACATCTTTTTCTCATGCGCTCATAACGTTACATATCTCAGCTTTATTACTGGAGCTTTAAAGTACCAGACAGGCCTACACGTTAAACCGATGGTATGTAATCTATTTAGTATGAAAACTATGGTATACACCCCAACCACTATTTCAGTTATTACTTTTAGTTTTGTTACTTTTTGAGTTTTAGAGGGAAATATGAAAAATCTTATTCGAAAGTACCAGGACGTTTACCACTGACTCTTAAAATTAGAAACATATAAATACACAATATTTAAGAACTAGTATTATTACCAGAGTTGTCATTAATAAGTACTATTGATAAGTAAAAGGGGAACATAATTCTATTGAAATATAGTTTTGCCAAGAGGATGGAAGTCCGGCTGGTGAGTCACTAAAGCCACTGTAATGATTCAAATACTTTATGTCTTGGATGGCAGCAGCAATGATTCATACCAGTTAAATAGTATCTTCATAGTTCACTCCTCTGTGCGAATCAAGGGACCCTGAGTGCTGTTGTGTAATCCACATCGAGGACCAGAAGATGGCAGCAGATGTCCGTGTTGAAACCTGATGCAGCAGGACACTTGCTGATGGATGTGGTGTTGCATCCATCGGGACACCTGACCATGCTTCGTCACAGATGATGGAAACATCCCCTCAAAAGATGTTTAAATGTTGAATAAACACAGAAGTACTTGTTCCATCTACGTCCTTCTTCTCTAGTTTCTCCTGTCCCCCCATCCTCACTCTTATTGAGAAGAACATTGGTCTCGAGAGGTAAACCCCGCCCCCCCCCCCCCCCCGACAGAGACCACGCCCCTCCACTGAGAAAATTCAGTTACGGTTGCTATAGTAACCGCACCCCTCCCTCTTAACCAGCCCCATGCCACTCCCCGTGCCACAAACACACACACACGCACACACACACACACACACACACACACACACACACACACACACAAACACACACACGCACACACACACACAAACTAACTGTAAAGACACAACACAGCAACACGAAGAAAGATAAAAAGATTTTAAAAAACACAAGAGCCAAGAGTCACTTTCTTTCAAACACTTTTCATTATTTTCTCCACATAACTCAAAAACAAAACAGAGTAATTCCCAGAAACATAAAGAAGGAAAGAAAGAAAGAAATAAAGAGAGAGAGAGAGAGAGAGAAAGAAAGAAAGAAAGAAAGAAAGAAAGAAACAAGAGAGTCAAACTATAGAGAGAGCTTGGCATGCTGTAGCATGCTGCGGACTAACTGGGTGATGCAGGGCATCGTCACCAGGCTGATGGCATACAGCAGAGCTTCTTGAACCTTTTTTCAGTCTGGGACCAAAAAAATGAAACAAAAATACATTGTTCTGCCTCTCGTGGTGCAGGCACATTAGACTGTACTCTTGTAATAATATGGGGGGGGACCAACACCAGAAATGAGCCACGTTTGGGTTCCAGTCCGTATAGTTTCAAGGAACGCTGCGTCGGACAGGAAAAACAGCAGCGAACCTCTCTGCCCCGCTGGAAGTTGTTACCGATGGCAACGTGCTCGGCCATCCCGTCAGCATCATGTGGAGGGAGGAGGAGGATGATGCGCACACATGTTCACACAGTCCGATGAGCGATCATGTGCGCGCATGCTAACAGACACAGGCTGGTTGGTATGAGAGACACACACACACACACACAGAAACAAACCCGGTGTCTTCATTTGACTATAAAAACAAATTGTGACTGGTGTTTATGTCTGTCTGTCTGTCATTGATCCTGGCCGCTGTTCGCTACCACGCCACAACCTATACCTGCATCATTTCACCAAAATCCTTCCAAACACTTAGTTCCTGCCAGGCCGCTCGGAGCATCCCTCACACACTCGGATCGGTTTCATGTAACCCAGCAAAGACCAATCGCAGCCCGTAAGAAGATTTCTTTTCGACTCTGCTGTTTTGTCTCAGCATCACGGGTACCAAACAGCCTCCTCTCCAGACACTGCTCCAATCAAAACGCAGCACGTGACATGTGCTTCTTAAAGCTTTTTTCTTCTTCTTCTTCTTGTTTTCAGATTCAACTCACGACTGAGATATGACAGTACAAATGCATGCATTTTTGTACTTTTATCAATTTGCCACTGATTTATCAGTGTGACATTGCCCTTTGAAGCCATATTTCTGGTGTTACACATACAGGCTGGGCTCCGGTGGATGCAGTACTTCCTCTGACAGGGCCTGTCTTGAACCACCACCACCACCACCACCACTGACTCAGACGGAGCTCCGTGCTCTGACTGGTGTGTGTGGAGGTGGGAAGAGAGTGGGAGGGAAAGAGACGTCAGTTAATGCAAAGAGCTAGCTGTGGATGAGCGGCGAGCAGCTCTCGTGAAGTTCACGAGAAGTGCAAAAGGCCACGGAGCTACATGGGGAGACCACGCACGCTGCCATTCAAACACACATTGTATGGGAGAAAAAACGCTCACATTCTGCTCAAATAAACTCATTTCAAACACGCGCACATCATACGCGTGATGGAGAATGAGAGGAGATAGATATCAGAGCGCAGGGGACGGATGATTGAGACGGATGTGGTGGAAGCAATGACTAGCCAGCTCACACACACACACACACACACACACACACACACACACACACACACAGACACACACTCTGAACCATCGGTAACAACATCTGGGCCAGACGGAGGAACCAAAGAGGCAGGAGTTATATAAAGAGGGCTGGAGGGTTACAAAATAAAGAATATATTCATCAACATATCGTACATGAGAGAGAAAAAAATGTTAATAAATAAATTGTAAGTTACAAATCTGTTGAAAACTATGATTTGATGAAAGATGAAAAAAAAAAAAAAGTCTGTCTTGTCAGTCCTGTCTGCAGACAGTGGAAGCAGACATCTCGCTGTAATGCAGCTCTCAAGGCCCGGGGATCAGACCGGTTCAGCCCACTTGAGTCTTTGTGCGGAGCTGTTGGAGCTCACGTAAGTCCACTTTCTATATCGCCTCCTCACAGTCCAGGACTGGTTTACCCCCTCTGTTGTCCACTTCGCTATGCACTCCAGCATCTCTTTTTCCCGACGGCAGGACCAAACTCAGCTGAGGTTAGCCACGGGTTAGCTACCTTTAGCCCAAATATCGGTGGAGCCCTCAGCCGGTAGCAGTCCTCCTGCTGGGCAACACGAAAGGGGGGGGGGGGGGGGGGGGGGGCTGCAGGTTTTCGTCGTAATACTCACATGAAATGTATAGTTCTTGTAGGATAGATAGGCTGACTCTGAAAGCGGTGCTGTCTTTAAATAAAAAAGTGGATAAACAAAATAGCCACTCCAATGTTGAGCAGAATCACCATGACAACCAGGATAGAGCTGTAGGCCTGCGTAGGAGAGAGGAAAGGGGAGTGTCAATAATCAGGACGCACACACACAAACACACACACACACACACACACAGTTTTCATACAGACAGTATATCTAACCTTCTAATACACACAACTGATCGCAGTCATTCATAGTCATCCATTTACCTTGTTTACCAAATCAACACATTTCTTATTACCACAGTTGGACATTAATACGACAATAAACATGCGATGCAGTATTAGGGGATTCATTGAAGAGAAAGTAAAAGGAAACGCAAACCTCTAAACCTCCTCGTGGTTAAATGTAAGGTGGTACGTTTCTGTGTTCACACAATTTAAAGGACCAAACCAATTGTTTCCTTTTAAACATAAAGGTAGAGGATTGTCCTCCATTGTATTCATGTGTTCATATGAAGTTATTGGTGATTGAAGGGTTCTTGTTGTGTTGAAATATTTTCACACTTTTAATATCACATTCATTGGACCTTGCATAACTGCAGGCACGTCAATAATCCCACGGCTGTCAGGGGGATTCTGGAAACTGTCGCTTCCGCTATGAGCCTTTTTTACTGGTTCTGAAAATCATACAGCCCTGGGGTCTATATATATATATAGACACACACACACACACACACACACACACACACACAATGTTCTAGCAAGGTTTTCACCTGACAGCAGCAATGTTGTCCTTTATTGAATACATGTTGATACTTTACTTTAGTGCTGCTGTGTGGTGCTAAAACTAATGAATCCGGAGTATGAGTTGTCAGCCACAGTTGATGGTCTCTTCAGAGTTTGTGTTCTTTCTTTTCTCTATCCAGCCATATTCCTTTAGAAATAGCATGCAAGTACGAAAACAACTTGCATCTATTCAGCACATTTCAAAACAATTACTTGAGCTGTTTAAAAGATAAAGGGACAAGCTTGGCAATGTTTCCGATGGAAACATACCATTGTTCTTTTGTCGATGGAGCCAGTGTGATGCTAACTTCTGGGGGGTTGTCCAACTAAAATATGTTATCCCTGCAGCACTCTATAGAATAAATGGGGGGTGGGGGGGGGCAGATCCTTACTAGATATGTCAACCCTATTTCCTCAGACAATCTAAGAAGATGTCCCACGTACTTCGCTCTCTTGTTATCTGGTTTGCTTTGTGTTGGTGAATACATGAATACAAATGGTCACATCTAACACAAATGTTGCAAAAAAAAAAAGCAAGAAATTGTTACGCTGTTTAATATTTGCAGTGTCTTTGGCAGCGCGTGGAGATAAGACCCGGCAGCGACGGTGATACGTGTTACGAAGCGCAACGATGAAGGAGCAATTTTGCTTCTTAAGATAAATAATACAATCCCGCGTTGGTCCCGCGGGGAGGCCCAGCTTCTCTGACAGAGTGAGGTCAGAGGGCGAGCTCGGCTGCAGAACGGCAGCCTGGAGCTGGCGGGAAGTCAGTGTCTTGCTCAGGGACACTTAAGCAGATGCTGGCTGACAACCTGGGTCGTGCGGGTGAAGGCCAGCCTTTCTCACCACTCTGGGTAAATATGTGAAAGTGAATCTGGTATATTCACTGACATTATTATCAATGCAGCAGACTTTCTTTTTTTTTACCCCACGCTGAATCCCTCACAAATAGTCTCCTTTGTTAGGAAATGTAACATTTTAAAAGTATTTACATGAAGTGTATTTTGGCCTTTTGGTCTCAAAGGATTCACCTCCAGGACAACAGCATGGAGTTGATTGAGTCTAATCGTTTCATGGCGGACTCTGTGAAGAGGACCCGCTCTCATTCTAAGCTAATGAAAACACAACAAATTTGAGTTTCAGGTGATGACACTGAAATCAATGAAAACATCGTTGATTAATAGTATATTCCATTACTGCCAATAGATCGTCCGAAATGCTACACACAGTACCTTTAAGTCGGCCCTCAATGTGAGGGACAAACAATGAGAATTGAGTAAGATGGCATGTCCATTTTCACAGATTGCATGAAACAAAGGGCCCCCTGGCACAGACATGCAAAAGGCCCTATCGCCTCTTGTTCAGCGTCTTTTTGTTGTTGTTTTGTATCTCTTTGTGCTCATTTTGTGTCTCTTTGTTTTGATCTTTTTGGAGCAATATTCTGTATGTGGCTGTTTTGCCTTTTTTTTAAGTTGTCTCTCTGTGGTTGTTTTGTCACTTTTTGTAGTCAATGCATGTCTCTTTGTGGTGTCTTTCCTGCTGTTTTGCATCTTTTTGCAGTTGCTTTGGCCTCTTTGTGTCTCTTTTCGTGTCTCCTTGTGGTTGTTTTACGTTTCTTTATGGTCATTTTGAATCTCTTTGTAGTTGTTTTTGTGTCACTTTATAATTGTTTTGGTCTTTCTGTAGCTGTCTTTTGTCTGTGGCTCTTTTGCCCTTGTTATAGTTGTTTTGCCTCTTTTTGTTGTCCTTTTGTGTCTCCTTTTTAGTTGCTTTATGTCTCTCCGTGGTTGTTTTGCCCCTTTTTGTAGTTTTGTTTGTGTCTCTCTGTAGTTGTGTTGTGTTTTCATCGTCAATGCATGTCTCTTTGTGGTCTCTTTGCAGATGTTTTGCATATTTTTGCAGTTTCTTTGGCCTCTTTCTGTCTCTTTGTGGTCGTTTAATGTTTCTTTATGGACATTTTGAATCTCTTACTGGTTGGTACGCATCTCTTCAAGTGACATCCGTGCCCCTGGGCCTGTGCCTGGTAGGCCTGTTCAATCATTCATCCACCCATGTGTGAACTCTTTTTTGATCTTTTTTAAAGGAAATGTATGGAGGTGTCGCTGTTTACGTTGATTCATTCTAGGAAAATCTCCCACTATCTTTGATAATTGTTGTAATTGATGTTATTGTATGACATCAATGTATTTCTAAATCAATCTATTTTAATCTTTACGACTGGTACAGCACTCTGAAATCAGCATTTCTACCATTATTTCTTCAATCCTGAAGTATGGTTCAGCAAAACTGCTGAACTCGCAACCTATTTTTTTTAAATAACTACTATTTACTTACAGATCCCTAAACCCTAACCCTAACCCTAACCCTAACCCTAATCATTAAAGTGCACAGAGCACAGAGCGGTACTCTTCAGAGAAAACAAAGATCAGGTTAAGTATAATCACAGAACAAACAGTGTAAGCTCCCATTTGTTGTTCTTTTCCCTTTGCTGGAAACTGCTATGAACCACTTTGCTGTCGTTAATAGAGAGATGCAATTTAATCTCTCCACCAGCTCCCTTGACCCAACCAAACACCTTTTATAACAGAATGCTTATTGTCCTGAGGATGAAGTGTTGGCAAAAAACAAATCATTTACCTGCTTACTGGCGTCCCCTGGAACTGAGAACTGCCACTGTGAAGCATCTCTTAAAGAAAAGTAAACTATATCCTTCAGGCCGTTTTCAAACAATTATTCAGAAAATTCATTGGAAAGCTATATTAACTATAATGCTTCACATTTGTATATGAATAACTTCATAAGGTTGCTCGCAGTGACTCATCAAACTATTCTTCTTCTTCTAATCTTTTGTTTTATTGCCTACAGATTTACTGTTTTGTTCAGTTTTACTCTCATCTCTCAGCAGCACGCAGCTGTTTTCACAAATGACTCAACTCGACTCGCTCTGTTTAGTTTTTTTCATTAGTAAAAGTTGTGAACAGTAACTACTTTTTTTGGTTCCACCTTGGTTGAAGTTCCAAGCGAGCTGAGCCCATAGGGTGGAGTTAAAACACTGCAGACCACTGATTTGTCAGAGACAATTGTCACTGTGGCGATCACCTGAGTATCCCTTCTGCACCGAGGGGGGGGGGGGGGTACTATCATTGGAAAGCAAAGTAGAGAAATGGACCTGGGACCAAAAGTGAGTCGAGGTGAAGCGAACTATGACTTGTGGCTCCAAGGCTCCATTTTAGGACCACATTTTCATTGCCATGCAGACCATATGCAAATATACACCACCACCCGCTCTTTCATGTCACAAACTTTCCAACAACTGATCAAAGACAGAAGTTTTCATAATTGGAACACAGGCTCTGAGACAGAACTTGTGCAGTTAATCCTTGACACTAAACATCAAGCCCCAAGCCAGTATCCTTGGTCCGCTTTTTGATCCTCGTCTGAATTTTGATGCTCGCATATTAATATCACCAGCACTGCCTTTTATCGTCTTAGGAAATACGGCAAAAGTACAGCCACATCTTTCAGACGCAGATGCCAAAAGACCTATCCCTGCTTTTATCACTAGCAGGCTTGACTACAGTACTGTAATGCCTCCTTTTGTGGCCCACCTAAGACAGCTTTACATAAACTGCAGACCAGCCGAAATGCAGCAGCGTGTGTGCTGATCAGTCAGCAGGCGAGGACATATTATGTATACATACACCTGTTTTAAAGTCGATTCTTCTTTGGACATTTTAAGATTCTGCCTGTGGTTTTTAAATCCCTCACTGGAGCAGCGACTGATAACATGTCAAAAACGCTTTAAAGACGTCTCCCTGCTAAATCTGCTCCTTCATTATAGGCTCAGGCCTTTCGCTTGCTCCATGATCTTCCACTAAGACCGACAGAGAAGCAGGTTTTAATGTCTATCTGGAGTTGACGATGGCATCACAATCTGTTGACTTTTTTCAGCAAAGAATCCTTAAGATATTATTTTTTTATTGTTACTGCTGTGTCCACGAACCTGTTCCTTCATTTTCAATGTAATTCTATTTTGTTACTGTCAAGATCTCTTGATCGTCATGATAGTGTTTGTTATTGTGGGCCATGAAGGGCTCGGTCATCTGGGGACACGTCTGACTGAGGTGTTGTTCCTGTAACTATGAGCCTTTGGGATGCACGCAGGTTCATTTCTGTGTTCCATGATGACGACTGGTTCATGTCATCGAGTGGACACAGAGGTGCAGTGCTATTTCAGAGGCTTCATACTGGATAAGGTAAAAAAAAAAAATAGTACGCTTTTTTTTAGTTTCTATGTCATGCACTTTTGTATTGCAATCTTGCGCAAAAAGCACCATATCAATAAAGTTTGTTTGATTGATTGGTAAAAGGAGGTCCTTTGTGTGTGTGTGTGTGTGTGTGTGTGTGTGTGTGTGTGTGTGTGTGTGTGTAGGTGTGTGTGTGTGTGTGTGTGTGTGAGCAGCCCCAGTGTTAGCATGGTGTTTGCAGCGTATATATCAGACTGTGATAGCATCTTTGTGTGCTGTGAACCTGTCTTACACAAATCTCACTTGCTTCTCTGCGGCTGCAAACAAACAAACACACACACCACCTCCACCCACCCCCCGCCCCCCTGTCACTGACACACGCCCTCCGATTGGCCGCTGTTGAAGCAAGGCATAAGCTGTTCCCTAGCAACAGAGCGCCTGTTAACCAATAAGGGGCCTTCTGGTGAGGAAGGGGCTAGTTTGCCAGTCTGCTGTTACTAAGGTGCAGTGAGGACCGCTGGGGTTGTCTCTCCGCCTGTGTATCCGTGTTTGGTGTGTTTTAGGCTTCATGTTTTCACGTAGCAGGTGGCAGCAGCAGCAGCAGTCACTGAACTACTAAATAACCGACTTCATCCACAGTGTCAGTCATCACACTGCTGCAGACAAATTTGAATCAAAGCAAGTTGTGTGAGTAGCGTGGAACTGTGTTTAACAGTTTATACACATGTAGAGTGAGTGTGTGTGTGTGTGTGTGTGTGTGTGTGTGTGTGTGAGCGCAAGAGAGAGGGAGAGTTCGTATTTATAATGTGTGGCTTTCACTTGCAGCTTTTTCACTTGGTTTCATTAGCTAATCCTGCGACCGTACTATCAACCAGGATTAGCGTGGTTGGAGCCGTCCACCAGCCTGAGTCAAGACGTAGCCAAAAAATGATATTAAAACGGCGTAATCCTTCCCCCTGCTTGCTCGTAGCACAAAAAAAATCTTTCTTTATTTCAAAAGGTTAAACCTTGTGCCTCTCCCCCAGGATTATCTTAATATGCGGGATAACATTGTGTTATGTCACTGGGGATGGAATGTATCCTCATGACAGTGGGCAACAAATCCTTTAGTCAAATCAATGGGTGGCAGTGACACGACAGATATGACAAATGCACCGTACACGGTGATAATAGGGCCAAACAGAGCCATGCAGAGGTTCACACCAGGCGCCTAGCCAGTAATGGGCCTGGCCAACCCACATTACTCAATGGCCCACCCAGCCAAGTTTGATCAAAATACATTTTGTTTCAAAAAACACAACAATGTAGGTAACTGAACATAACAGACCAAACCTGAACAATTTGCGCAAAACAAATCGCACGTCAATTGATAAATTCAAACTCACTCTGCAATTTCTCTGCAGTTGATGAACCACCTTCACAGCCAAATGTGAAGGCACCTCCCTGACCTGTCAAGAACGGGAAATCAAAGTGCTTCTCATCGAAGTGGTATGGACAGTTTTCTTGGTTGGAATACGGTGTAAATAAGGACGAGCTTTTCTGCAAAAGGTGCAGAGGGCCCATTTGCGAGAGAGGGGTTTGTGGACTGGAAGCATCTATGTCAGGCGTGCGAAAAACACCAGACGAGCAAGCCCCACTCCGTTTCACTGGGCGAGTTTCAAAGCTGGCTGGGGGAATGTGTTGCTATGGACCATTCACTTAACAAGAGGAACTGGGACCATCTAAAAGTCGTTTGGGGTATTGTGTTGTCGCCTACGTAGACACAGGAGAAATGCGGTCGATCGCAATAAAGGAAACTTAATTGTTCATGCGCATGTGCAACTATGATCCACAGCCCCAGAATCGTCCGGAGCAGCTGCCCACAAACAGAACTTTGATGAACCCAGATGTTCAAAATTAGCTGCTGGATGTAGCAGCCCCCCTGATGTTGCGCAGAATCAAAACAGAAGTTCGTGAAACAGCAGGCACCTATTATACTCTTACAGCAGAATAATCTAGGGATGAGTCAAAGCGTGAACTCGTCGCCGTTCGTGCCAAATACAAGAACGAGCAATCGGATTCATGGACACAAGTGGTATTTCAGAAAAGATATTACAGGTGAATGAAGCACTGCAACTTGACCCATATCTGTGCGTTGGCTTCAGTTCCGTTTGATCAGGAAACAAGGGAGGTGTGCAAAACAAACGTTTCCTCAAGCCGTTGTTGGGCTCTGACTATATGGCTTCGACATGTGCTGTGGAACAAAGAGTCAGGTCTTTTGATGAGCCCCAAACCCCCTCTGAAGGAATTTCACATTAGGGTGTGAGTTTCCTCTCCCCCAAAAACTATGCGTTCCTGAAGTCACCTGAAAGCACCGCTGCAATCTCATTGGCCGAGAGCCAAGACACCCCAGGACCCCTGTGGTTCAGCCACTGTTTGACAAAACTAGCTGCAGCCCCCACCTCAATGCTTTTCCCCCTTCGACCTCCGTCGAGCTAGGGAGCACACCAACGTTGTTTCCCTTTTCAACCACAACCTATGTTTCACAGTTATATTCGCTGGCCGAATTCACCAAACTGTCTATTTTATCTTTGTTCGTATCCACGAAGCGAACCCTTTTAATCCTGCAGAAGTGAAGAAGCAAGACTCCTTCAGAAAGAGAGCGAGAACTTCCACTCTCCACACTCCACTAAGCGCCTCGTCTGCTCCGGCCATAAGGACACGAAAGTCCCTTATCCAGACGACAGCGATTCTCTCCCGCCGAGAGCATATCTCCCGCGGCCCGCAGTTTATTTTATCTTCTTGTGTGTGCTTAAAGTACTGTTCATTTTTATAACGTGGTGTATGCTTAATAATCGCCGACACTAACGATCGCTGAGATCGTTGGGGTGGTGTAGAAGTAGCGTGTATTCCATGCTACTGTGATCTGTGTTGAGCGAGCCGCCTAGTGAGGTCGAAGCTGCTTCTCATCAGTTCAGGAGGTCAGAACCGCCGACTGAGACAAAAAGTCGCTGTTCTCTCCCCTGGCTGAGAGAGCAATCTCAGAGGATCGTAATCGCTTGTTTTATTTCATTTTGTTTGGGTTCCTTTCCCTTCTCTTTTACTAACACACACACACACATATAGCTTTGAGCTAATCTAGCTACGTGCTGAACAGCTACCAGCACATGTAGACACCGGGTCTCCTGTTGGCTATCCGCCATTTTGGGTCTCACGCATGAGAGACGTCACCACACCCCAACTACGTCACATGTCACTGAGCTGTTCCCTCGCTCTCCCCCCCCTTTGCTCACACATACCCACACACACACACACACACACACACACACACACACCCCTCTTTTTTCAATAGTCTGTTGATTTTAGATAGCGTGCTCATGAATGTATAGTTGTTGTTAGTTTAGATATTAGTTGACTAGATCATTAGTATTAGAACTTAATAAACTCTGTTGTATTTTAAAGAGCAGCTGTCTGTGATTACTTTGTGCATGCGTGTTGTGATAATAACTGTATATGTGGTCTGTGCTCGAACTTAAACCTTCACTTGCACTCTGAATGTGTAATAGTACTCAGACTACTGACATTGTGAGTGAACACTAATTATGAGACTTAGTTTTATCGTTTGGTTATTGGTCCCTGTTCGCAGGGTGGTGCCCCGTTATTATTAAAAATCATTAATAATTGTTACTTACATCAATAATTCTGTTGATGTCAAGAATTTAGCTTCTTAGATGCTGATAACCCAAACACGCTCCTTTACGTTCCCTACACTGTGTATGTCCACTATAATTCTCAGATGGTTAGGTACTCTGTGCAGTAGCGCTGTGCGATATGGTTTATAAATAATATGACGATATTTTTAGGCTATGCAGCCATTTACACAATATATCTCGATATTTTAATATTTTCTCTTAAATAATATTACTATTTGATTAAACCCTTTTGCTGTGTATAATCACACCAGCATGATCCTTCAAGCAACACTGAGGGGCTGTACTGTCCTTTTGAGGTCAGATTGGACTTTCAAAATGTATTCTTTTTTATGAAGTTTGAATTATTATTCGCAGTTGAAATTCAAATCTTCTCTGAAATGCAGTTTGCAGACAGTAGCCAATTGAATTAGATTAAATAATGGTGTTAAGTAATGTCATTTTGTGCATTAGCCGTATTTGTTAATAGTCTACATTGTTCATCTTTAATTCGTTGCACATTTTTTCACACATAAGCTAAATTTAACAAGATTTTATTGCATGTGGTTGGTGTAAAGGTATAACAGGGCAGTTCAAGTTCTGACTGCTGTACAACTCATGTACTGATGATATTCAGTGTTTACTCACGCGCTTGCTCATTCGCTGCAGTTGTGACAGTTGCAACTGCAGTTGTGCAGTTGTGACAGAGCTTTAATATTGCCGCAAACAACTAGCGGAAGCGCAGCGCGCACCCTTTGGTTCTCCGTCAGGTTAACATTGTAAGAAATGTTGCCGCAGATCACACTGTTAGCACAGCTAGCCACCGAGTCAGCCGTCACCAAGTTCTGAGAGCTGTGTGGAGGCAATAGATATGCTCTGAATTTTGCGCATCATTAATTGAAAATAATTAGTGTGTTTTGTTCTTTCTTAATTCAAACACATGACAATGGCTGTACTGACAACCTGTTCCCACTTCCAATTGTCAAATACCGACTCTTGGCCAGTGCCCCTCGGCGTCTGATACCGAGGCACCCTTTATGAGACGCAACAGGGATTCAGCTAACTCCAATGTCAACAGATCCTCGTCATTATGAGACGGCTTGAGCAAATGGCGTAGTATAAAGAGCAAGAAAGTCCTGTTCGGGGGGAGGTTGGGGTGGGTGGTTGAATCAAACAAACACAGACTTTCACCCAGGAGTGCCTGTGTGCTACAAACATTACATATATAACCATCTTGGAACTAATATTGTTTTTAGTAGTCAAACTACAGAATTGATTGACTTGATGTTTTACAAGGGATGAAACAGACCATTGCAGTCAAAAAATATGATTACTTGTGATGTGAACTTAAAAAAGACCTCACTGATTTAGAGCTTTTGATCCTCTGTAAATTGGCTCCTGACCCTCTCCACGTGGAGGTAAGAGATCAGCAGCAGCCCTGCAGCTGATAAGGACTCGGAGTCTCACTGAAGGACACTTCAGCAGAGTGGAAGCCGTTTACTTGGCTCCCTACTGATGTGGCTGCTGAGGTGAAGGCAATGATCATTTGTTCACTGAGGTGAGCTCTGGAAAGAGTGCTTTCTGTGCTGCTGTAAGAGCCCGTTTTGTATTTTTCACTTAAATTTCAACTCAAACTGCCTGTGTACCAAAGGGGATTTCAGTGACTATGCGAATTGCCTGAGCGTAAAGTGCAGTGTCGTGTTCAGGACACCAGCAGTTTTGTGAAACGCAAAATCTTGTGTAGCTTTAATCTCATCTTTCAGAGTTCGTTGGGTGTTGTATTTGTATTTGCTGGTGTTCTCGGTATGAGTCTTACCGAGTTGCCTTTGCTCTGCAAGAGGCTGTGGTCCTGCTGCTCCGGTGTGATGGGGGAGGACTTCAGAGGGGGGGAGAGGGTGAGGTCCCGACGCAGAGGCCGTGAATCCATCTTTTCCCCCGCTCTGTCCAGCTTGTGCACCGAGTCTTTACCCCCTTCTTTCCCCTCTTTTCCCTCCCTCCCGTCTCGGTTCTTATGCCTCTGTCGCTGCACTGTGTGCGAGCGCCCCTCTCCGTGAGCATGACTGTGCCCGGGCCTCTCCTCCCCGTGCCCATGGGGCTTGTGGGTAGTGGAGTCTCTGGGCTGTAAAGGCTTCATCTCCATCTCATAATTGCTAATTTTCTCCTCATCCTGCTCCAGCAGCCGGCCCCCCCGACCGTGCACGCCCCTGTGCCCCGATGTCCAAGAGGCCGACGAGGACGACTCCGTCCACCTGTCCCCACTGGCCTGTCTGTGATTGGATGATCCATGCTCCCGGGACTTGTGATTGGAGGAGCTGTGTTTGTGTCCGTTGGTCCGGCTCGCTCCTTGTCCGCTGAGCCCACCTCCCGCTTTTGACAACACCCCCCTCCTCTTGTCCTCGCTCCAGCTCTTGGCCCGTGGGTGCTCCCCTTTCGCTCCTCCTGCTCCTCCTCCGTCGCCTTCGACTTTCCCGCTTCCCCCCTCCACCATCACCTGGATCTCCGTCTGCCCTCCTCCCCCACCTTTCTCACCGTCCTTACTCTTGTCCCCGTGGTCCACGGCGGTCTGTCGGTGGAAGCGGGCACTCTTGCTGCGCTGGGACGGCCGGGCGGGAGGAGGCGGCGTGTGGGCCGATGAGGAGGAAGGGGGGCTGAGGTCAGGGGTGGCGGCGTCGTTCGAGGGCTCGTCGGAGCCCGCGCTCTTCACATAGAGGTCGGGGCTGTCGGCGGTGCCGACGCTACTCGACAGACCCTCGCCCTCCACCTCGCTGGACACCTGGCGTTTGGGCCGCTGCACCTCCATGCCTGCAAAGAACAGATGACATCAGAAAGGTGACGGACATTTTTGGGAGGCGGTGGAAGCTATGAAGCTGTCTGTGTGCTTGTTGGCGTTACTTGACAAATACTACTTTAGACTTGTTTAAATGTGCAAGTATCAGTACAGCCAATGATGACAGGCACATTATTTCACAACATGTTGGGGACTGAATGAAAGTGAATGATGAGGATCTTTTTTTTAAAGCATAACCCCCCTCCAACATCATCATATTTTCTTTGGACTGCATCGTCGACAAAAAGCACAACACAATTTAATAATATCAACACAATTTATAGCAAACATAACAAAAATAATAAAAATGTCCATCAAATCAATTACACAACATACTGAGTGGCATGACAAGGCCTGCTGGAGATGTTTACTCCAGACGGCTGGTCCACAGAGTGCATCGTAAAAAAAGAAAAGAAAATGCAAAGCCATCTATTTAATCTTTTAAAACATTTTTTTTTACTATAAATCTAAGAGTGAATCTGATAAAAAAGATTTTAATCCTAATCATTTCTGCACAGTCCCTCAGTTTTTATCCGCAACAAAATGCAAAGGAAGCGGTTAGGCCAGGGGTCAGCAACCTTTACTGTCCAAAGAGCCATTTTGCTCTATTTTCCACCAAATAAAATGTGTCTGGAGCCGCAAAAGCTATTCGATATCACAGCTGATATACGTTTTATATATAGTTATATTATATGTACAAAAACTATAGTTTGTTGTATTTATGAAATAATAGAACAAGAATAAAGACAATTATTGACATTTTATTGCTATTTTAACTTTCATGAAGAGGAGAAAAAAAATACACTGGCATGTGTAAGCCTACATTGAGGTCACAGAACTATGCAGGCCTTGAGTCCTCCCCATAGTTGTGGGAAATAACTTAGAAATAAATATAACATATAGCTGCAGAAGTGAATCAAACACGGAACAATTCAAGTCGATTTGGGTCCTCATTTTTGTGGAAAATAAATAAAAAACGTAGAAATAAATATAACACATAGCTGCAGAAGTGAACCAAACACAGAACAAGTCAAGTCTATTTGGGTCCTCTCCCCATGTTTGTGGAAAAAATATTCAATAAAAAGTAGCTTACTTTGAAATAAATACAACATATAGCTGCACCCTAATATCTTAAAATGAGTGAAGATAAAAAAAAATAGGCAGTTTGTATTTAAGTAAGACTAAAGTCCATTTCAGTGCGAGGTCATCCTCTTCTTTCCTCAGACACGTACAGCCATCAACCGTCGCGTCTGAACATAAAAACACAACTACATCAGTTCAGGATCTAAAATTAATATTTTTCTCCAAGATAACAGCCTGTTAAATGATGGTGTTCTCACCTGTTTAATGTGACTTTTGTTTCTGAACATCGCTGCAGTTTCTCTATGTCAGGGCTGTAAGATGTGACGTTGAGCTTCAAACAGGACTGCAGGCTGTCATCTGTGAGGCGGGAGCGATATTTTGCGCATCTCCAGCTTGATATTTTTCAGCAAATGCTTTGTTTGGTCTGAAAGTGTCTTTCAACATTCGATTTTTTGTTGTTTGCAAATTTCTCGTCACATATTAAGCATACAGGTAGGCCAGCGTTGTTGGCAGTGAACGCAAATAAATACGTCCACGCAGAATTAAATTCTCTATTTTCTTCCAGGAGTTTTCTTTTTTTGGATTTATCCATTGATAACCTCACCGAGTCTGCAATCACGACGAGCCACCTGCAGGGGAAGCTTGACGGCGACGTAATAGGATGTGACGCACATTTTAGTTGACTAAATATTAAAACGTTTTTTATTTTCCGTGACACAGTATCACCTCAAACTCCAAGATATGAGGTGTTCCCTTTGAAAGATTGTCCACTGACAAAAAACATAAAAATATATATTTCTATTTTATTTTTTATTTTTTGCACAAAGACTCAGGGAGCCGCAACAGAGGGGCGCGGGTTGCAGACCCCTGGGTTAGGCACACGATGATGCCCAGGATGGGTACGCATCAACACAAACAAAATGTCAGCACTACTTGTTAACATAGATGTCCTCGCGATAGAAACAGACAGCCGCTGAGAGCAGAATAGATGGCAAAAGAACAATCACTGTCATCGCAGGTATCCATGTGTGGGAGTGCACAGTAGTCATGAAGTCAGGGTGTGTGTGTGTGTGTGTGTGTGTGTGTGTGTGTGTGTGTGTGTGTGTGTGTGTGTGTGTGTGTGTGTGTGTCACTGTGCTCATCTTCTTGTGGGTTGGCTACCTGCGGTGCTGTACAGCTGTGACTGACAGAGGCAGAGACGCAAAGCTGGAGGGTGGTTAACACTGACCTTTATTACCATCCTACACACACGTGTGTTTTGTTTGTTCATGCATGTGAAGTCACAAGTGTTCACTATATGTCTGCTTTGCTGGGTTTGTTAATTATTGACATATGAGTAAATATGCGTGTTGTGATTTCGATGAGTTGTGTGCGCCCACCGTTTCCTGGGTGCTGGAAGGAAGGGGAGAACTGCTTGGCGGTGACCCTTGCCATGCGACTCTCCTCCTGGGCTTTCTGAGCTGCTCCCACCGCGGCCTCTGCTTTACCCTGCGCATGAGCCGTCCTGACGCACAGAAGACAGGGAAACAGACAGTGCAGAGTTGAATAAATAATTCAAACTTTTCACATTCAGAATCATTGGCTGGTATTGGTGTCCAGAACAAATTCTGAAATGAAAAATATATATATTTTTTTACATATATACTTTATTGATGAGAATGCACCATATGACATAAAAATCAAAGAGCAAGTGTTTTCATTTTTTGTGCACGTGTATAATGAAATGAAAAATATAACTGACCTTTGGGACATTAAAGGTGCCAACAATGCACCACAGTATTTGAGATTTTCACTGATATAGCCCTGGTTTAATATCAAGTTATCAACATAAGTTTCGATACACACAAGACTCAGAGGCAACCGGTTCACCTCCATTAACTTTGTATTCACAATATTCTTTGCCTGAACTAGGTCGCTTCCACATTGCGCCATTTTGTAATCTCATGCTTGTTTAAGAGCGGTAGTAAGATATCTTACCATTACTCGCTAGAAGTTTGTTATTAAGCTTTTGAATTGAAAAGCTGTTATTAAGTTTCAATAGTTTTTCAGGCGAGAAAGTAACAATTTAAATTCACAATATGTGATCCGTTTATCCAAATAACAGCTATTCGCTGGTTGTGTGAGAGCGGCCGGTTAGCGTGCAAAAAGCACTGCATGCGCAACCATGTGGTATTAAAATCATCATTTACACATGCCAACTGTGTTTCCAAAATGAGCTGGCTTGGTGTGGATGTGGATGATCTACTGCAGGAAGGCGGGGTTAGATGACCCACCAATTCTCAATCGCAGCTGTCTAACGAACATCTGACATTTTTTTATGGGAACTCAAATGATACATCTGCATACAGTCACATCCCCATTGAGCCACTGTCAATCATTTCTTCTCAGGTGCCATTATGACACTCCTTCATTCATATCTGAGTCATCTGCTCTATTGTGTGTGGTCGTGGCTGACGAATATTATTATAAAAGACACCTGAGCCAGATGGTGAGAAAAAAACAAACACACACACACAAACACAATGAACAGCGTGACACATTAGACGATACCTCACGCAGTAACTTATTTATTACAGAGCTGGAGTATGTATTGTATTCATCTGTTTAATCATTTGCCTGAAAATGTGTTTACTCCCACAACATAATTAATCTCTCTGCCTGTCTGTGGGGCTTTTCACATCTCCTTCATCCCTCTAACTGCTCCTTTTCAGCCTCCTTTTCATATCTCGCTCGCTCTCTCTTTTATTTCCTCCCATGTTCCTTTATGCCTCTTCCTAATTGCTCCTTCCATCTTTATCACAATCCTCTTGTCCCTGCCTTTCATTCTCTCTCTCTTTCTGGTTATATCAAATAGATATTTTCTCTCAATTACAACCCTCCTCTCAACTTTGTCTCCCTCTTTCCATTCGCCTATTTTTCGCTGTCTTTTGAGGGGCTCTCGACTCGTGTAAAATAACCTCTCCATCCTTCCCTCCCCCTTTCTCTCTCTGGGCAGTAACAGTCTTGATGCAGTGTTGCATGTCGATGGCTATTGATTTTTTTTTTCTCCCTCTCTCTGCCTCAATGTTTCTCTTTGCTCCTCGCTGCACACTCTGCCAGCGCTGCTATGCCAGGGCCCACAGTATACTCAACACCACCATGTGTGTGTGTGTGTGTGTGTGAGTGCGCGCCTGTTGGTCGCGGGGGAGGTGAGGTGTGAGAAGAGAGAAGATGACTGTCTTCCTGTTTCACATGACATAATCGCATGTAGAAATTTTGACAGGAGTCTCATATTCCCAAGGTTTAAAGGTCATGAATAAACTGCTTCCCATGCGAACGTATACTCTTGGCACAACCTGCTCTCACCTTGGTGCTCACACCAAGCCACAAAACACTCTATAATCTCTCTCTCTCTCTCTCTGTCTCTCCCTCTCTCCCTCTCTCTCTGTCTCTCTCTCTTGATTCCCCGCACAATTTCCTGTCCCACTACCCGGGGAACAACCTGTTTCAGGATGCATTTCTGCCTGGAGAGAAAAAGAGATGCCTGTTCAATGGAGGCTTGGTGATAAAACACACAACATTCTGTCCAAAGGAAAGGAGAAAAAAAAGGTTTGCAGATGTATGGCAAGATGAGAGAAAGTAGTGAGGTGATAAGGAGGGAGGAGAGTGCGTGACAAAGGAGAGGTACAGAGGGTGTAATATATAAAGGTATGGGGAGAGACTGAAAGGGAAGAAAGAAGATGGAGTGAAAAGGGGTTACGTATTCAATATCAATGAATCATTACCAAATGAAGTGCCCGAAAGATTGACAACCTCTGCATAAAAGCGAAAAGTAAAAAAGGGGGAGGTTATGACACAAAGGAACAGGGTTTATGAGAGAGATGGTCGAACTGTAATTTTAAGAGCCACACGCAATGGATGCATTAAATAGGGATGCAGATTATCTCCGCTCTGGTCTCATACTGGGCTGTTTAGCAGCCCCATAATGTTCACCATCTAATGGGCAAATTCTAAATATTCACCTCATGGAGGCATTAGAGAATACGTCAAGCAATCACCAGAGTCATTTTGCTTCATCCTCTGGGGACAATGAATGTCTGTTTAACATTTCATGGCAATTCTTTTAAAAATTGTTCAATCTGGACCAAAGTGGTGGACCAAACCGACAGGCTGCCATCCCCAGAGCCATGCCGCCAGTGTGGCTAAAGATACCAAACATATGCTGATTCAAGCTTCTCAAATATGGCGATTTGCTGCTTTCCCCTCTTCTATAACTGCAAATTGAATGTTGTCCTAATATTAAATAATTAGCTAGCTAACTAGCGTACGGCTGGTTAATTAGCTAGCTTGCTAATTCCACACAGAACGTGAACGTCATCTAGCAATGTGCATTCAACTACTGTGACAAGAGTGTGTGGATGAAGCATTAACTTGAAAAACTCTACTCATCTGGCTCCCTACTGTCCCTAACCTTACTACTCTGCTTGTTTTAGTCGTTACTACTGCAAAACCTCCCTGACTTCGAGGTCGGATTAGTTTATACGGAAGTTAGCCACAACGGTCGCAATGGCAACGATACACATAAAAATGTCCGCCACTACATTTTCCTGCTACGCTGATTTGAATGTGAATGTCCATTCAACTCCGATTTTAAGGGGTTGAAGGGGTTTAGCGAACATTCAACTTTACTACAGCAGGGCTTACACTTACACAAAGGTATGTGGAGGTTTAAAATGCTACATATAGCCCCGGGACACGGAGGCCAAGAGGACGAAAGAGATAAAGGCGGACAGCAAAGAACACACGAGTTACAGCAAGCATTAGATGAAAGAGATACACACACACACACACATACACACAAACACACGCAGGAAGACAAACACAGGCGCGCTGAGGTGAAGTGAGGAGAGAGAGTCTAATCCAGGACTCATGCTAAGCTACTCCATCATCTCTGTCTTTACTCTGAACCAGCTGATGAGGGTGATTCATACCTGAATAACTAACTGAGCTTTGCGGTGTGCATCACTGCTTAAGTGTATGTGTGTGTGTGTGTGTGTGTGTGTGTGTGTGTGTGTGTGTGTGTGTGTGTGTGTGTGTGTGTGTGTGTGTGTGTGTGTGTGTCTGTGTGTGTGTGTGTGTGTGTTTGTTGCTCGCTGATGAAACCAGGTCACAGGATTGCGGTGAATGGCTCCGTCCACACAGCACAGTGAGTCACCGGTGTGTTTATCTGGTGCCAACTAATCACAAACAACAACAACAACCAACTAATCACAGGTAGGCCTGACGCCACATCAGTTACATTAGCACATGTGACCGCAGTGATCAGGGCACATATGCGCCTATCATACACACACGTACAAATATGGGATTTACTGTAACAGCAGGCACGTGGAGAGCTGACGCAGGCTTTCTACCAGCTACGGGATTTGGAGCTGAACCGGACCTTTGACCGCTCTGCCTCCTGACATGGAATCGACGTTAAGAAGTTGGATAAACGTTCATAAAAAGCCTATGAACATATTTAGAAACACACACACACACACGCACTCCAGGAAAGTTGGACAAAGTGCTGCATCATCCTTGAACCAGATTGCTCTCATTTAGCTCCAAGAGCATCTGAAGCTAACATCCCGTGACTGTGTTTCACCTCTCAGGGTGTTCTCCTGGTGTTCCACAAGGAAATACCCTGCCGCACTGTTCTGGGACACAGGGAGAGAGAAGGAGAGGCTGTCCTGTCCCGGGCTATGCTGCTGTCTGAATCTGGGTTAGGCACTTCTGTGTGTCTGCGTATGTGTGTACCACAGAGAAAGAGCTGATTTATAGGCCAGGCTACAACTGTACTGGATGTACTGTACAGTTCGGATCATAACAGAGTGCCAACCTTTGTTTTTATTATCAGAGAAAACCGGCAACCCGCATCGCCTCCCTGGAACGTCTGCACTGAACTGCTATTCTGTTGAAGATTGCAACAAATTCCTTATCTATTTTATTGATAAGGTAACAGGTATTAGGTCTGGCATTCAGCCTGGGATCTGTTCATCTACTTGTAGCTCCTCGCAATCTCCTTCTGTTCTGGACTCTTTCCAGCCTATCAGCCTTCAAGACCTGATGGACTTAATTAACAAAACAAAGCCATCAACTTGCCCTCTGGATATAATACCATCCTCTCTATTTAAGAAAGTTGTGCTAACTATTGGCCCTGCAGTAACATCTATTGTCAATTCCTCATTGTCTACAGGAATTGTCCCTTCCTATTTCAAACATGCCACTATCCAGCCCATATTAAAGAAACCTAACTTAGATCCAGCTTTGCCCATGAACTACAGGCCCATATCAAAACTGCCTTTCTTGTCCAAAATTTTAGAGAAAGTGGTGGCCAAACAACTTACTGCTGCACTGGAGAGGCACAACATGTACGACAAGTTCCAGTCTGGGTTTCGTAAGCAACACTCAACTGAAACCGCTCTCCTGAGGGTTTCAAATGCCATTCTCATGTGTGCTGATGCAGGTGACTGCTCTGTGTTAGTTCTTCTGGACCTAAGTTCTGCATTTGACACTGTAGACCATGACATCCTGATTAAGAGGCTACGTGATTGGGTGGGCATATCTGGCATAGCATTAGACTGGTTTACATCTTACCTCAATGACAGAAGTTTCAATGTCTCTGTGGGTGATTTTGTGTCTGTTACCTCTCCACTGTCTTGTGGTGTACCGCAGGGCTCGGTTCTGGGGCCTCTGTTATTTTCCCTTTATCTGTTACCTTTGGGGCCGATTATAAAAAGCTATAATGTGTCCTATCACTTATATGCAGACGACATCCAACTCCATCTGTCATTCAAACCCAGCGAGGCATTCACATTAACTAGGCTCCTGGACTGTGTCAATGCCATCAGAGACTGGACGGCAGAAAACTGCTTGCAACTCAATGACTCTAAGACGGAGGTCCTAGTTATTGCTCCAGAGGAGTTTGTCCCCATGATCAGGCAGATTATTAGTCCACTCTCCTCTGCTGCCCATTGCAACCTGCGTAATCTTGTGATTTTCTTTGATCGCTCCATGTCATTTGACCCTCATGTTAAGCAGCTGTCCAGGTCATGTTTCTTCCATCTAAGAAATATCAGTAAACTGAGATCTGTAGTATCAACACCTGAATTAGAGATGATCATACACACATTTATCTCCTCTCGCATTGACTACTGTAACTCACTTTTCACATCACTCAGTGCATCTGCTCTTAACCGTCTGCAGGTCATCCAAAATGCTGCCGCCAGATTACTCACCAGGACAAATCGACGGTCTCACATCACCCCCGTACTCCGATCTCTCCACTGGCTTCCTGTAGCATCTCGGATACACTTTAAAATTCTCACCATCACTTACAGAGCACTTCACGGTCAGGCTCCGGCTTATGTAGCTGATCTACTTCGCCCCTATTCACCCGCCCGCACTCTCAGGTCAAATGCTCTAGGTCTTCTGTCAGTCCCACGCACACGATTTAAGACCCGTGGTGACCGAGCCTTTGAGGCAGTGGCCCAGAGGCTCTGGAATGCTCTGCCTGCAACTCTGCGCCTCGCAGATACTGTGGATGCTTTTAAAAGCCAGCTAAAAACCCACCTGTTTAGGCTGGCGTTTGTGTAAAAGTAAACCCATGTCCTAGACCTGCTCTTAAAATATGTTTTACATTTTTATTTTATTTTTTATTTTATTTTTTATTTTTTACTTTTCTCTGTGTATATAATTTATTGACCCTAGGGTCACATTGTGTTTGTTATGCTTTTAAATGTCTGCTCTGTTAAGCACTTTGTGATACTATTGTCTGTGAAAAGCACGATATAAATAAAATTCATTCATTCATTCATTCATATATTCAGAGCATCACCATTTTCATGGAGTTATAACATGTGCATCTTACGTTGAGACGCAGCAGTGTTGAGAGCCCTTCATGCTGCGTAAGACCTCATCAAAGACATAGAAAAATAAGTTTTGTTTTTTAAATCTAGTGTAAATTTAGATTGTTGACTACCTCTAAAGATTGTTGACTACCTTAGCAGGGCCGTCTTTCAATCAGAGGGTCGGCGGTTCAATCCCCGGCTCTGCTAGTCGCATGTCGATGTGTCCTTGAGCAAGACACTTAACCGCAAAATTGCTCCCGTAGTTGTGCCTACGGTGTAGAAATGTGATAGACTGTGAATTGTAAGTCGCTTTGGATAAAAGCGTCTGCTAAATGACTGTAATGTAATGTAATAATGTAGATGTGAGATGTTTCTAAGGAGACATCATCATTCTTGCTATTCTTGCTAATGTAATGCATCACAGAAAAGGTAAAGAGTGCAACAGGTGAAGCAGTCATCAGTGAGAAAGTCTGCGTACTCTAAACTCTTTTGGATTGGATCAGAGAAAACATATTCCTCTCTTATTGGAAGTATATAAACTCCTTTATTTATTTGGAGGTTTACGTGCCTTTCTCAAGGTGTTGCTGACCTCAGCTCTATAATTATTGGCAAAACACAAAGATCTCATACGCAGCACAAGGCTAGAGTGAGTGATCGTCTTATATTTGCTGAAATTCCCTTTACATTCGACAACAAACAATAAACCAAATGCTCTGAGGGGAAAAGAAAAAGATCTGGTATCCTTGGCTGTCGCGGGACTGAAATAACCTCGTCCACTCATGTCATTTGGCCCGAATGAAATGATTGGACCAACTACTGTACCTGCCTCTCTACCTGATCCAGTGGCGTAAGTATTTAGGACATGCCCCCGTGCCAGCTGGCTTACTCACTTAGGCTATTGTAATGGGAAGGTAGAGAGTTTCAAAAGAAAGCTATCAGGACTAGCTACAGTATGTTATATCGTCTCGTCACATGTTCAAATGGAGACTTAACCTTGGACAACATCAACATACATATTACCCAGAAATCATCATTGCATATCTGTGTTTGGCAAAAATACCAAAGCAAATAATATCAATTTAATTGAACTGTTACTTTATAGTTCATGCAGAATAGCCATACAATTGTATTATTGAGTGCTAATGACTGAAGAAGAAAAAGAAAACAATGACGGGGATGGGTTTGCCTTATCGAAGATTAGTATAGCAAATGACACCTATTTCAATTTTATTGAATTATTTTGTGAACACAGACATATTTCAGCAGTACAAATTTGAATCAATCACAAGGGCTCGGTCTCTGCGTCCCCACTGGCTCCAATGTAACCGCACAGCCTACACTGTGGCTGAAGGGACAGGTTGTCAGTGTTGCCGACTTGGCGACTTTCTCGCTAGATTTTGTCACTTTTGGAGCTGGTGCTGTGAGCTAGTTTCATTGGGACAGAGTTGGCATGGGTTAGGTCCTAGTATCAGTGACCCAACACATGTCTTCTACGACTACTTCAAACGGATCCCTCAAATTGCCCATTGAGGGACGGATAAAGAAAGTTTTGAACTGAATTGGAAGTAACAAGTCACAAACAATTGAACAACTCCAGAACAATTGCATGAACCCAACTTTATAGTGGATTCTATAAGGACCGGATGGCTTGAGCTGAATGTACAGACATTCATGGTCCCCATAGGCTAAAGTCTAATAACTTTCATACTTCGCTGACCTTTTGTTAATGTCCTCCCCACCAGCAGATAGAGCACCTGAGTGGTGCTTTGCCTCACAGCACCGCTAGCATGGCTGTAGACTCTCTCCTCTGCTACTCTCACTGCCCTAAATAAAAAGGGTTCTTTCAAGTACTTTTTGTGTTGAGATCGGTGTTTATCTACTTTCAGCATGCAAAACGTGGACCCTACTTTAACCAAGGACACTCTGTCCCACCCCCAAAAATAATTTAAGCTTTTTGTTTCACACGGGACAGGAACAGCCTGGCGAAAGTGGGGTTGTGGGAAATGTGGTTGTACCTTTGAGAAATACAACTTGCTGTCAGATAAATGCCATAATGAATATCTTGCCCATGTGTTTTCAATAATTGATGAAAGTATCACAATTGATTTGACAACGAAATATTGACAGTTTAAGTCAAATGTTATACCTTCAAAGAATACATTATAAGTTACTTGCTTGTTTTCTGTCATATGAAAAAGAACAATTTAATTTCTGTTTTGAGTAATACGTCCAAAAATGTTCAGCCTAGCTTAGCACAAAGTCAGGAAGCAGTGGGAAACAGCTAGCCTCCGCTGAAGCAACAGAAATATGCCCTCCACCAACTCCAACACTGTGTTATGAGGTGTTTTACGAATACATAGGACCGATCTCTGTACCACAGGGAGGAAACTTGACGATTTCCTCATCTACAAAGAGTAGAGTTTTCACCTCGTGAGTCTGTGTGTGAGTCATCGTGGCAAAATGTGTTCCTGGAGACGCAGTGTGTAGCAGGAACGACCTCAGGTGTTTATATTTCCGTCTGTCTGTCTGTGGAAAGATTTTGTGCTTTAATAAGTGAGGGCTCACATTCATAAAACCGCAAAAGAATGCTTCTCTGTATGTTTGCTTGGCTGTTTATTGCTTTGCATCGACGATCTGTTCGGAGGAATAGATTACCCGCTTTGTATATTAATACATCTATATTACAGCCTACATACTCTATTAGTACTGAGAGTATAAATCACACTGATAAACTCTTTATACATTGTATATGTTGTTAGTGTGGAGGTACACACAGCAAGCCAAATCATTTTCATAATATAATTCATACTCGACGACACTGATTTGACTTGAGAGGACGTGAACCAGGGAACCACGTTTTAAAAACAGAATACTTGAGTTAATGCTCTGTTGAAATATGCGAGGGACATTACAGTATTACGGTAAAACACTTCAAACTGTGAAAGCACTGACGTTAGACTATATTCAAATTGACAGGCTGCCGTATTTTACAACCTAACAAAAACAGCGCTCGAGGTCTCAATCTGTCGCGACGTGAAAACATGGAAGCAGATAAGCGGCGAGAGATCTAATCGCCGTAATATACAAACTCTAATGTGTCCACATGTCTTCCTTTCCTTCTCTTTCTATATCCACAGTGTGAGATGAGTTAGGTGAGCGGCTGTAGCGAGCTGTGGCCTCAGCAGAAGACTGTCGTCAGGACTAATAGGATTGGATCTTTAATGATTCGACTCGTGTGACCTCTTGCTTGTGTGCGTGCATGTGTTTGTGTGCGAGCCTCTCTTGCTCTCTCTCAGGTTGCCTGCCATTGTTGGCATAATGCGGAAATCTCTCTCAGCCTTCATTTTTTCCGTCTCACTTTCTTATTGTCTTTTTGTCTCTAACTCACACCTCTACACTCCCTTCATCTCTGCGACTCTTTGACACACTCTTGTGCCTTTTCTCCCTGGCGAGCTTGTCCTTCTGCGTCCCAAAGGGGGATCGTCCCTCGAACACGTGCCAACATGAATGCATACACTGTACATACATGTCAGTTACAGTTATCGACCATGATGTCGGCGTGTGTCACATTATTGATCTGGTTCAAGGTCAGCTGCTAATCAGATCCCACATTTTTTCAGACAGCCGGTTTCATTCACAAACTCAGTGTCACTATCCCGCTGTCTGAGGCTGCTTTCGCTCTGCAGCCGTTCACTCCAATTGTTGCTCGTATCTTTCCTTTGCAGGACAGGACATCTGTCTTACAACATAATCCAACAGAGGCCAACATGTGTGTTGGCACTGGGAGGCTAAGTATCTTCGTGGATAGCGCTTAAGTTACAGTCTCTGCTTCTTTTCCGTTGTTGGGTGTTGAAATACAAGTCACCGGTTGATTTTGTAGCAAATATCCACACAGTTGAGGATTGAAATTTAGGCTTGGTTAACACTTCCAGCAACTAAAAAACCCAAATTGAGAAAACAAATCCAATTAGATTTCATTTTCCAAGCCAAACGGGAATAATTACTTTTTTAAAAAGTGTTAATTTTTGAGTCATAATCAAACCTTTAGTTTTAGAAGTGAAAGTCAGAGGAGTTCCCAAGTATTTTCCTTGTTTTAAACTCAAGACCGTGACAACAAACTGTCAAAGATTGTTGTATTTGTCTAAAGCTGTAATCCGTAGGACAATGACCAGCACCTGAAAGAAATACTTTGACATTTTGGTATATATACGCATATTTGCTTTCTCGCTGGATTGAAGCCACTCTCATTCCCCCTGTTCTCCAATGTATTCGTGTCTAAGTGATGAATGGGAAGAACAATTTCTAAAATTCGACCAGTATCGAGCGAGAGGGCTGCGGCCACGACAATGAGCTGCAATGTGATCCTAAATTGCGCAATTGCGCAACGTCAATGTACGCCAACTTTCTGATGTATCCATATTCCACTATAACACAAGTTGCAGACTGTTAAAATGCTCTCGTGTCATTTGATTGGAATATAGTTGGCCTTACACTGACGTTGGGACAGAATGCTTGCTGCACACGTAGCATTATACTGTTGTTTGCTAGCAGACAGAATTGACAAGGAGGCACCTTGATGCAATACAAAGACAATGGAGAGCGATGGATTGTATTCCCCATCAGTGTGGGCGGGGCTTTATCCTCTTTCTCTATGCCTGTTGGAAGCCACCAGGAAGAGTGCCGAGCTTTGAAGCACATTTGACATACATTAGGAAAGAAACATCTGGGCCGAAGCGGATCATTTCTTTTGAGGTGAATCAACTTCCCACTCCAAACACTTTTCATCTGGATTGTTAGCTCAACCGGAGATCTGCTCGGACCTGCTGGTGGTTTGTGAGCTCCTTGGTCAGAACCATAGAGATCCTTGTATCAACTAGTAGTATATCTTACCAGGGGTTGTACTTAAACTTCTGACTGAAAGTACAAGTCCATTTAACTCTGATATTAACTTTTTCTTTCCTTAAGCAAATACTCAAGACTGTTGCTATGGTATGAGAGAAATACGGTTTAAATAACAATACAGCCAGTGGGGACCCAACATAGATATTTCACTTGTGACCTTCTGTGATACATTTGAGAACTGGTTCAGGGGCAAACCGTCTTTTAGCAGACATAAATTCAACTTTGGAATAAGATTCCTGTGAAGCAAGCAGCCAAATTGTTGGCTCAGTGTGTATCCCCAGATTGAACTCATCATCCAAATGTTCACCTTGACACTTGTTCAAACCTTTTTCTCACCTTTTTCTTGTTCAAACCTTGTCGTACAAGCCCAAACTGCAAATAATGTTTGAAAAAAGAAGCTTTGACAGCACGTGCTGCCACAAAACTACTGTGCCCATGGCCCTCTAACCTGGTTCCTTGAAACAACAAGGTCTGGGACCAAAATGGGTCACAGGCCTACTTCTGATGGGTATCGATGTGTATCCATGGCTACAGGTCCCAGGACAGCTAATTCATTTCTGAGTCCTGAGCTGAAAAACAGAAATTGTTGCTTTATATTCCGGTCCAAACGTTTCATGCTGCTGTAAAGAAGGTCAGGGCACGCCCATTGACATCGTAACCCCAACTGTGCTCATTGTTTTAGCTCAATGAGCAGAGTTAAAATGAGCGCCGGCTCTCATTTCCATTCAGCAGAGCAGCTTCATCAGAGTCTTAACAGCTTCTGACGGTCTCGCTTCGCTTGCTGCTTCACTTGTACCGTCACCCTACTTTCTTCTCAACCCTAATCCTGTGTTTAATCTGTCATTGATCTCAATTATAATGCCAAATTGGGCCATCCACAAGGGTTTACATGTGTAGAGCCAACTCCTCCATTGATTCAGACACATGGAGACATCAGTAAAGGATAGGGTTCAGAATTATGAGCAGTTCTCCCTGAATCCCAAATCCAATAAATCCAAGTTTTTTAATACAACAATAAATACATATCGTTGTGAAACATTATTTTGGTCTTGCACACAGATGGTTATTGTTACGTCCGTAGCCTGCACAGCTGTTGTAGTTGTTTTTTTTAGCCGTGTACAGTAGTGCCACAAATTGATGAACAGCTATACGCATAACGACGAGACATAGCAATGAACTTGATGAATGAAATCATTTATGGAGGGAGAAGTTAACTATCCATCGCTGACATGGGGCCTGATGTCTTAAGACCTGGTGAACATCCAGCCAAAATTCAAAAACGTTACTGCAGGTAGCGGGAGAAGTGGGGAGGTAAATACCCGTGGATCATTACCGCCTTACAAGATCCAAACGAAGCGTTTCGCAAAGTCTGCAGGAAAGACTATACTACTATTAATGTAACTATTGTTTGTTGACACTGAATGTAATGTACTGGAGCCCACGCACACAATGGCAATGTGAACACAGCCACACCCAACTCCCTCGTCCCGAATGTCACCCATTTTCATCTGGCTCTCAGCGGAGTGTAAACGGAACTACGAGGCGTTCGTGATGTCCGCACATGTCCATGTAAGCGTCCGTTTGGGAGTGTAACCGAGGCTTAAAATGGGAGGTGAGGAATATTAGAAATGGAAATTACGAAATCGGTTTGCTGATTTGAATCCTTTCGCTCAGTTCACTTCAAAGTTCCGAAGTCACTGACTATGTAGTTAATTTACTTTTTTTCTAACCCAAGCAATCAGTCAGTGAAGGCATCACCGCTCATACAGCTGCAACATTCAGCGCTGATTCTGACTGTCGTCACTGCAGCAGTGCATTCAGGAAGTTGCTAGTTCAGAGTGTTACTTTCAGTTTAGTACAAAACTGGGTCCATACGAATATTGTTTATAAGGTTAATGGCTAAGCAGCCATTTAATGACAAGACAATTATTACATTGTGATTGTCTTTCAATGTCTTGCATGAAACCTTTTAATGAGGAAGTAACATGTTTATTGCCGCTCCAGTCTCCACTGTTAGAAAGCTACCGATTCAGTCAGTGACAATGGTGATTCAGTGTAGTCAGTTCAGCTTGAAGATTGTGTGTTAATGATTTGTTTGGACATGCTCTGAACACCTCTTGTGGAAATGTGAAGAAAGACGTGAGTGGTGTGAGTGAAGCTATTAGTACCATTAGTGTTAACGGTCATAGGTGCAAAGAGGAAACTGTAAAAAGTTGCATCAACAGTTTGATAAATCGTAAATGCTCATCATTGCAGCGTGGTGTTTTATGCAATAGACTGTTGCATAAGCTTTGGCAAGTTGGCGCATCTACAATAAAATATGACCTGACTTTACAGGTTGACCTGGCATATTTCTAAATCCTGATTGGTGTGCAGAAGTACACCAATTTGTGACATGACCTTTTCCAACAGCCCCAACCACTAAAAACCAGTAAAAAGAGGCAAACAAAGAAAACACATGAAGAGAAATCTCTCGTGTGCAATAAGAAAATCAGTCTAACTTTGGCAGGAATGTTTGTGCAGATTTAGGGATATCAGGCACTTTCAAGGGCTATGTCAATTTAGATTACACGTTAGCCATGACCGAGTCAGCATACACACACAGACTTTTACTTCAACTAAAGGAATGGAGGGAAATGACAAACACAAGAGACAGACTCATCCACAAACCACCATAAGGCCTCTACCTGGACAGAGCGATCTCCGCCTTCTGCCGGGCAATGTCGGCTGCTTTCTGTGCTCCCTCCACGGCTCGGTCCACCTTCTCCCTGATCTTACTGGCCCGGAGTGGGATGAGGTTCTTCCTTTTGCCGCTCACCAGGATGTTCTGTTTGTACTTCCCTTCCTCTTTCGTGCCATCGGGAAACGCGGTGCAGCCGTAGCCGTGGCGCTTGTTGCTAAGCCACTCCCCCTCGTACTGGAGTCCGTCGGAGCGCCGGCTCACACCGAATCCGGTCCGCTTGTCGTTCTTCCACTCCCCGCAGTAGGTCTCCGTTGCCGTGGCGTCCACGTCGTCGTCTGCGACGGCCAAGTCTGCATCTGCGTCTCCGAGACTGGAAAGGTGAAAGGTCGCATTGGGTTGGCTGGTGTGTTCAGTGAATAATCCTACATCCTACAGGTAAGCTATGAGAGCGCTACCAGATTGTGCACTAAAATAAAGCTGGAATCTAGAAGTGGTTAGCTTAGCTTAGCATAAAAACTGGAAGCAGGGCTGACTCTGTCCAAAGTTGAAAAATATGCCTACCACCACCTCTAAAGTTCAACAAACTGATATGTTGTGTCTCGTTTGTTTAATTAGTACACAAAGACAGGGTAAAAATATGAATTTGTGATTTTAGGGGGAGTTACGAACAAGTTCTGTGCAGCACCAGTTACAGCATGGGTTGCCAGGTATGGTCTGTGAGCATGGGTATTTCTTTACAGGCATGACGGAACGAAAGTTTGCAACCTCACCATGACAACAACACTCCCGGAAGGCCGACTTTTGCTTGTCAAGAAATACTTCCCGAAGGAAATTCCCCCGAAATGTTTTTGTATATTTCTGTGTTGTACAGATCAAATAAATGAGATACGATGTAAACATCTAGACCACCGTTTCGTCGTGTTCACTCAATTGACATACTTATCCCGCAGACATGAGATTGATATAAGTCGCAATTTGGAGAGAAAGAAAGTAAGTGTATTCCTCAAAATGTTGAACTATTCCTCGTACTTTAGTGCAAAACATCCTGAAACAAATATTAACATTAAAATAAAATCCCAGAATCCCAAATGGAAAATTCTTCTATTTTTCAGGATGTCTTATGAAGAATGTACATGTCAAGAACTTGACCATACAGTCACAGTGCTTCACAGACATTCCCTTGGCCCTGTCTATTCATATGACACCAACCCCTAGTTTAACACTCCCTCATGGTGAGCCACTGCACAGTCCTTCTGAAGTTTGTAGGGAATAAGAAGTGTTTTGCTCAACGAGGATTCACAAGCTTGTTTTCGTCTCGCCTCCTCTGGCCCATTAATTAGATCTCTACTTCCCTTTAGTATGTTTTCACTGGCCCCGGCAGAAGATTTAGCCCTATAATCTGTTCAAATGAGAAGAACATTTAACACATTGGTAAATAATTGATTAATCGCAATACATCACATAAAATGTTCGTATTTGATCTTGCATTCATACACGAGCCCCCGGAGGCTTTTATTTGTACGTGTACAGCAGTGAGCTGCTGACTCGTGTTGTCTAGTAACTGGTGCCTTTTCAATCCAGCGTACTTGGAATTCGACACCAAGTCTTTCCTGCAGTACGCGACTGATTCAACACATTCGAGTCAAGGACGAACCCAGCAGCACGTCCGCTCTGTCTGACTACGAGTTGTCCAAAGAAAACCGTGTGGACAACAGCGGAGCGGAAAGACGAAGACAACAGGCTTATCGCTGTATATCACAATGTAAAGCTTTTATCCGGCCAGCTGACCAGTAAGCTGACCTTTTTCACCTATTGGCCCCTTTGGGCCGCGTGCCAATCCATTTTACAGACACTTATGTAGGACAGGTGCCTGTTGTTGCCTTATTGGCCTTCACATGAAGGCTGGCTTCTCTTTTCGGTACGTCATCCTTCCTTGTCCTCTCACTCCACCTTCCTCCCCACTTGCATTCATTCCATTACCTCAGGACAGATATGACACACTCTTCTCTCCAATTAGTAAAGAGTTGCTTGTTTTGTTTTTTAATGAGTTTTCATTTTCACTGCGTGAAACAGGATTCTGGGATTCTTGAGGAAGGGTTGGGTGGGTTGCCCCAAAATCATATGAATGCATGGTAAAAGATCATTTCGACATCATAATATGTGGAGAAACAGTTTAGTGCATTCAAATCATACATCATCTATTCCTGTTGTTACCTGATAGTCGAGTTGATATCAGATGCAGCAGAAGACACGGTGCTCATCCCGGCCTCGCTCCTGAACGAGCTCTGTTTGGACCTCTGGGAGGCCAGGGAGCTCCTGGACTCGGACTTCCTCAGCTTGAGCCCGGACAGGATGGACCTCCGGAACAGCCCGCCTTTCCTCTTCCCCTTCAGCAGCTCGGCCTCGCTGTGTGCCGTCAACACGAAACCCCCGCGAGACACGGCGGGGCTGCTGCCGCTGCTGCCCGTGCTGCACATGGAGATGCTGGTGGTCAAAGTGCCGTGAACGGGAGGGGGACCGGGGACCACCGCCCCGGTCCGGTCCAGCAGAGCTGTGCCATTGCTGTGCTCCGAACCGGAGCGGAGAGAGTTTATGGAGGTACGGAGCGGGGAGCGGATGACGGCCGCCATGCCGTAGGGGACGCTCTGGCGAACTCCGTAGCCGTGCCGCATCCCTCCAACCCACTGGCCTTGAAATGTTCCTGAAGAAAAGGGAGAAAACTCTATCAACACCAAATTTCTATATGTATTATTTTCTATGTAGACCTATAGGTCTGATTATAGAACAGGATTTTACACACACACTGAAACAGAAGGGTGTTCCAATAAGAGTGCAAGTGATCCATCCCGCCTGCCCGTACCTCTGATGTAACAGCACTCTGATTCATTCTGTTGCAAACGCACTCGCTCCTAACCAAACTACACGACCATATAAGGAGTGCAACCACGTTCTCCATCTCTATCGCAAACACACACACACACAAACATTTCCCTGGTGGGCTCAAGTGTCAGTGAAGTGGGAAGCGCTGAATGAAGCCAATGTCGTGAGCCAATCATATTCTAGCTTACGTTCTCAGACGCACTCACACGGGCACAACAAGCACATCCACGGGAGCTGTTAGAAGAAGAAAAAAAGACTTGAGTGAGAAGCGGTGTTGTCTCTGAACCTGCCCTTGTCATTATGACAATATGCTGCCTCTTATACTCCCCCCCCCCCCCACACACACACACAAACAAAAGCAAAGTCTGTGTTATAGACAGCTGGCCAGCACATCTGGCCAGGCCTTTGTAATGATGTCAGCACACAGCTGTAAGACCATATGACAGACGGATCAAAGAACACAGACACACACACAAAAACACCCGTGCAACAGCGTGACAAGATTACCATTTCATTAAATGGCCGCCAGCGTGCTAGAGCAGGAGAGTGATGCAGAGGGCAACAAAGAAGAGACACAGTCCTGAGCATCCACAGACAGAACGTCACATGTGTTTCTGTGGGACAGTGTCTCTGCTGACTGTGCAGAAAGAGGTAGAATCAGACAGGAGGAGGGAAAAAAATGATCAGCTGTCTGCTACAGGTCATATTTCTGGTCAAACAATTACTGAAAAGTTGATGCTCGGATGCTATGCTAAGCTAACAGACTGCTGGCTGTAGCTTTATATTCACTTATCGACATGAGATTGGTATCAATCGTTTCATCTGACTCTCGGCAACAAATCAAATTGAAAGTTGCAGTTTGATTGACATCCAACAATTCATTTTATTTACTATAAAACTGTCAAGTATGTTGATTTTTTGTATTTTAACTGCTAAAAAATGTTGGGGGGGTTCTGCGGGAGTATGAGCTGTGTCCATATTCCGGACGGTAATTCAAACATGTTTTCAGCGGGTGTTGGACTCCAGGGTTGTTCCTTTGCACCGATCGTGTTGGCGGTCTTCATGGACAGGATATCAGGCCGCAGTGAGGGGGAGTGTCCGGTAAAGGGACCTCAGAATGGCTTTTCTGCTCTTTGCAGATTATGTGGTTCCGAATGCTCCATCAGACGGTGACATTCGGCACGCACTGGGGAGTGACGTGGTCGGGATGAGAGTCAGCACTTACAAGCTTGAGGCCATGGTTCTCTGCCTGGAAGCGATGGATTACTCCCTCCCGGGTGGGGAGCAAGTTACTGCCCCAAGTGAAGGAGTTTGAGTGTCTGGGTCTTGTTCACCAGTGAGGCGAAAAACCTTAGATGTCAGTCATCCCAATAAATATTTTACTCACCATATTTTTTCTTTAGTATGCTCCCACAGAGTATTTTAAACTATCTGTCCCTCATTTGTAAAGTTAATTAAACTACACCCTACAGATGTATAGCTACCTCAGTGTTGGTAAACAGAAACACTGTAAATAGCAGAGGTGGGACCAAGTCTTTGTTTTGCAAGTCACAAGTAAACCTCAAGTCTTTGTAATCAAATGCCGAGTCCAGTGCCTACTACGCCCTAAACTTTGCGTTTTGGGTCCTGAACAAACCACGATGTGAGTAACAAAGTAGTATTATATAAATATTTAAAAAAACATCTGGGTGAATTAAGTGTTGACCTGAAGGGAATAAATAGAGTTAACGTTAGTTGATTTATAAAATGAATTGATTTGTGGCAAACTTCATAAATAACACTTTTTAATCTTTGGGCTTTGAGAAAGGTGTTTTTAAGTATTTTTAAGTCAAAAGGCTCAAGTCCACGTAAAGTCCAGAGTCGTTGGTGTTAAATTCCAAGTGAAGCCTATGTTTGATTTTTTCAAGTCTGAAGACATCACATTTGTGACTTTGAGTCCACACCAATGGTAAACAGAAAAAACCTTCTCTGAATAACACAATACGTTTCAACGCCACTGCAAACAGCCACCAAAATGACCTCAAAGTTGAATGAACAACCTCTCATTTCAACGAAAGCTGAACATGATATGAACTTCAATGGCTGTTGTATCAGACTGCTTAGCTCGGTGTGACTATGAAACTGGCGATTTAAGAGTGTGAGTGAAGAACTATATGTGTGTTTTTTTACTTCTTTATGATTCCTTGGAAGCATATACCACCCTGGACCTGTAATGCCTGAGTAAATTAAATATTCAGTGGGGCACAGGCTGCTTTCTGAATGTGGGCCTGTCGCTCTCCATGGTGCTGAAAGACAGTCTGGCTGTTGGTGCTGATGTTCCTTCTAAATCAAACCCACATACAGTTTGTGTGTGATATCGGTGCATTACACGGAAACACATCGATAACATGAGCATCTGCCAGACTGAGGAACTCACTTTAAACAGTCTGAAAAAACCCTGTGCATTTTTGCACAGAAGCGCTTTGACATGCAACGGCAGATTACCTCATTCTCCTGTCATCATGAACCTGTCACAGTTGTGTTGAAAAGGAAATCGACCTCTGTATATGTAAAGGCCTCAACCCCGGGCCCTACAGTTGTAAGGGAAATCTGCTTCACAACTCGCATGCCAAAACGATTTCAGTGATTCGTGCCTGCAGGCCAAACAGGAAGCACTCACGGATCACATGGGCCTGTAACCAAGGCCGAGGCTACCGCGGGCACGAGGCGGCCGGACACAAAGAGTTAACGCAGGGAGATCAAAGCTGCGGAAACATCACAGAGGCACAGCGATTTGAACACACGCCAAACCCCAAAGCTGAATTCATAATTGTCTCTTTAACAAATGCGCGCGTCTGTTCTCTATTTCTAGGTTAAAAACCATCTGTCTCCTCGGGTCTGCATTTCATTCTTAGGATGCAGCAGTCGTAGACACTTGTCAAAATCGGTGAATTCTGCTGGTTTGTTTGAACTGTCTTATCTATCTCTGGTTTTCAATCCTTTCACTTGTTCCAGAGGATTCAAAGTAGCTCATGTGCATTTATATCACCGCATTGTAGCCCCCGTTACTACTTTACACCTCAAAATATTGATCCGTAAAGCACAGCAGCAAGAAAAAGAGAAAGCAAAAAAGGGACTTAGGGAGTTGAAATTGGTTGTTTTATGAATTATGAATGTGTTGTTTCACCATGTCAGCACTTGCATGTCGGAGTCTGTCTGTGTTTGTGTGTGTGAGAGAAATGGGGGAGGGCGTGTAAGATTAGACGACACAAGGTCAAGTCTCGCACGCAGTTTACTTTTTGTCTCAGATTGTTCGTGCCAGCGGCAGCGATTTTCAATTCTTCAGTTCTCATGCAATGCTCCATAACCATAGCTAAGACATGTATAATTACAACAACGACAATAAGACAAATTGAAATACCAATAATAATAAGATTGCATGAACATTTTCAGTGTGGGAAAGGGGGCGGAACCTTCTCTATTTTTGCACCTTCTGTTTTAATTGAAGAGCACTGGTACAAAAAAATCACAATTAATAACTAAAAAAGCATGATGAATTTCAGATGGTGCACCCTATGGCCTTAATAGCTTAATGTTAATGTGCTTTTCCAATGCAAAAAAAGTGAGACTACCATCAGCAAAATGCTCTTTTTGGACCATCCTCCTCCATACTCAATTCTCAGACGGTCGCCTTATAATTACAAGTTTTAGAGAAGTTGCAGCACCATGCCATCCCAAGTGCTTCCAGGGCACACTCCCTCATTAGAATGTCCGGTTAGTATCGCATCAGCAGTGTTGGAGGGCAGACTTCCAGGATAGATCTTTAGAGTTTTCATGTTTCAGACAGCACCGCTAATCCTCAGTACAAACATCAAACCACTCCCGTTACATAAGCTAAAGCCTGCAGTGGGGTTGTTGTGGTAGTAGAGGAGGTAGGTATTAGCAATGGCAAAAAAAAAAGCAGAATGCGAGTGACACTTCTGAATACCTTTCTCCGCTGTACAACAAGCATGTTTGGGAAATTTTAAAAAGCAAGGCACAAGGGGGGGGGGGGGGGGGGGATTTGTCCGATTCACTGATCGGATCTTACAGCGTCCGCCACAAGACGATGAAGTGGTACAAGACATTTATTTTACCACTTTGTGGACACCGCTGTTGTGAACAGTTTCCTCTTGCACAAGGAGCTGTTCAAGTTGAGGCAGGACTCCACCCAGAGAAAGCCCTTCACCCACAAGACCTTCAGGGAGCAGTTGGCCAAGGTGCACTGCATTATTTTGTATTGTAGGAGCGTGGAATACTGTAGTCCCCTGATACTGTAGTCCCCTACAGTATCACTTTTCTATGAAGCATATTGTATTTTAAGACGGAAAAAGAAGAAGAAACAAATCTGTCAAGATAACCGAGAAGATCAGGTAACCGTGACACATCAGCTGGAGAGGAAAGCAAGAGGAAAGACAGATGGTAACTAAAGACAGGTAGACATGACAACTGACAGACAACAAGCCATATAGACGGCAGGATAAACAAACACATAGCAGACGGACGAGCTACCCAACTGTGGGAAAATCACCGCACACTGAAAGCAAGGGAAGTCACTTCAAAGCTAAACCTCTTCCTGTGTAAATCACTGTGTGGCACCATTATCCGTTTAAGAGATTTCGCTTCGGCCCTTTTTCTGTCTGAGTCTTTCAGATTCCCATTTGAAGATTATTTATCTGCTGAAAAACTCACGATAACATGGTGGCGTGACGTTGCCCTGACGATTTGAAAATGTCCGCCCTTGTTTGTCCTTGTGTAACCAATTTTGTTTTGATGACCTCGTTGCATATCATAGTTCAGTATTATTTGTTAACACAAATAACTCAAATAACGACCAATGGGTTGTCCTCAGTTATACGTTTTTGACTCTCCAAATCTCAATCATATGTATGTGTACAGGATGGAAAGCAACCCCAAAAGGGGGAACTGCCCATTGTTTCAACAACCCATTATTTTGAAACCCCAGTAGCCCGAAAGGTGTCCCATTTGTCCGACTACCCGTTATCCCAAAAACAAACTGTCATTGTTCAGAAGGCCCATTGCTCCGCAGATACAAACTCTCCCTGCAACAAACAGAAGCACATGGCTAATTATTATGTATTATGCAGAATGACTTCATCAGACCTTCCACATTATTTTCCTACTGAGGAAGGCATGACCCACTACTCGTTGCCTTCTATTGTTGGGTTGGTTAGGTTTAGGCAGGAGGAGTGAGATTAGTTTAGGGTAAGAATAGTAGTGTAAGCCAATCAGAGGCCTGAGGGTCTGATGATGTCATTCTGCTTAATATTTAGCCATGTGCTTCTGTTCATTTCACGGAAGGTTCTTGTTTTCCGAGCAATGGGATTTTGGAACAATGGGAGTTTGTTTTCGGGACTTTTGGACAATATGACATTTTTCTGACTATTGGGGTTTCAGAATAATGAGCCTTCGGAAACAATGGCATGGCTCCAAATAAGGCTCCTGTGGCTTCAACAGCAAGTGGGTGGCTGAATCTATGAGATGTTTGCCTTCTGAGAGTACTAATCTTTCAGTTGTGGTGTTCAAAGAGACAGTCCTGTACTTGGAAAGTTGCAGGTTCTGCACTCGCCAATGCGTTCATCAACATCCGTGCACTCTGCTAAGCGATCCTTGACCAAGACACAATTAAGGAAAGGATATACTTTATCTACTTAGAATCAGGGTGGATTTAAAGGCACCCTGCGTTAATCAGGAAAGGCAGCAAGACCTGCCAACATCCCTTCTTAAAAGTATGGTGGAGATGTTCTACCCACTCCTTCCGATGAAGATTGCAATACAGGGCAACCTCAGCAACTACGGAGCGATCACACTCACTCACCCATACCAGGAAAAGTGCTTAACAGGATCATCTTAAACAGAATAAAGGAATTAGTCAGCATTCCGCTGCATTCAGCAACAGGAGCAGCACACTGGATTTTCACAGAGACAGATCCTGTACTGACCAAATCATAACTCTGTGTATCGGGATTGAGCAATGATGGAATACAGCTTTCTGATCTATATCCAACTAATTAAGGAGTATTTGATGACATGGATAGGAAGACTCTTTGGAATATTTTTAAACAAAAACACATAAGAGGCAATGACCTCATGGGTCAAGGATGCCTACCGTCCTATTTTCTATTCTAACTGGCAGTTAACAACAATCAAAACCTTTCGCAGAGCACAAGAGTTTGGACATAGCCGGACAACCTGTACTTTGCAGAGGACTTGGTGTTACTGTCCCATACTTATCAACAGATGCATGAGAAGACCAGTGAATTTAGCAGTTCAGTCTTAGGATAAACTGGACTCAACAACCACAGGGGAGAAACCAAGATCCTCAATGTAAACACAATCAATGCCAGTGCAGTTACAATGCAGCCCAGTAACATGGCAGGTTGATAAAGTATAGTATGTCACTCAGGATGGAAAATGATGCCAATGGAAAGTCAATTAGGATCCTTTTACGTGGTGGACACACAAATGAAACGCATCCATGTGCCGAAGCAATGGTCAGAGTTTGTGATGTAGTATTAAGTAGCGACAAAAAACTCTTTGTCCCCAGTGTTGTAATACATAGTTATTTTCAGCCCCACCATGATGGTTGTCCGAAACCTAAATTTTGTATTGTAACATAATATCGTCCGGACAAAAGAAGTTGTTCTGAGCTACACGAAAAAAAGGGACATGAAATCAATAGATTACATTTCGTGACTATTTCTCAAACTGCTGTGAGGTTGTGTTGTTCAATGGCAGGTGGAGGATAGGTGGAAAACTTGACAGTATCATGCGCAGTATCATTGACAAGTGAGCATCAAAGATGCTGTCACCATGATGCTGTCACCATGAAGATGGAAGGATGATACAAAGATTGAGGAAGCCCCGAGGGTAAGAGGAAAAGAGGATGGCCAACCTAAAAATGGTCCTCGATATTTCCAACCCGAACACAACCCATCTACATGTGCGTGAGTGGCCCAGAGAAACACGTCTTAGTTATGGGATAGTTATGGGATAGTTATGGAAGCAGGTTCTTGACTTCATTTGGCCCACCTATCACCTCTCAGTGTAGATAATGATTGATGGGTGTACTTAAACATGAGAAGTGAATTTATTATGTCAGCTTACGTAACATGGTCCGAGCTGGAATAATTGCTGCACTGATAGCGGCCTTTAGGAAGCGAGCGAGATATGTTAATGTAATACAATTATAATGTGGCGTATTTGCCAACAGCTGGGGGACAGGAGGGAGGTTCCAGGACGCCGCTGAGCGTCGTTTACACTAATGTTAAACGCCATTGGATGTGCCCCGATAAGAATGCTTTTTTATAATTCCGGTGTGTGTCTACATGGAGCAAGGGGGACAGCTGAGTGAGTTTCTGTGCTTTTGACACTGTGTGTGGTGTATTAGCTGGTCACATACAACACCCACTGCTGCTGTAATCTCTAGCTGTTACCACCGACAGTTGTAATCTCTGCCTCTCCTTTTGTGACTCACTTCATTTCTCACTAAAATGATTACTGAAGCGGTCTTTTTATTTTTCTACTTCACTCTCTCTCTGTCTTTCTCTGTCTTTCTCTGTGTGTGTGTGTGTGTGCGTGGTTGGTAATCAGTCAGCTTAGCTCTTCATCTCAGTAACCATTACCCCGGTAGGCCAAGCCAGCCAATCAGAGCCCAGTAGTGCCGGCTGGGCGGCCAATAGCGGCGAGGAACACTCAGTCCCTCGTGACACACTGACCTGCTGCATGTCGGTGAGCGTTGCTATGGAAACCCTACTGTACAGAGCGGCTCTGTGGAAATGCAGTGGAGCGAGGGAGGAAAGCGAAAGGTGGGAGGAGAGGAGAGAGGAATGTTGGCAAACGTAGGAGAGGAACCAAAAGCCAAACAGCAGAGATAAGATAGAGGAGTGTTTCCGAGAAACGTGGTATCAGGTGTAGTTGGAGGGGAGAGTGGGACTGGCAGTGAGCTTAAACCTGGCTGTGGGAAATGTAGCTGGCTCTGAGGTGCACAGTGTGATCCAAAGGTATGTAGGCAGCAGAGCATCTTTGGATGTCTTGGCTCCTGACTTGTATTGCTATGGATCAGATAGAGTTCTGAGGTTTCAAAGATAGACTGTTACGGGCACAGTTCCACCTGCGCGAATTGTTGCTGAATGTGGGCAGTGCCAAGTGGGGTCAACCCAGGTGGCAATCTGCCAAGTGAAGCCAATGCGGAAGAGTCTGAAAACTTGCATTCTATCAACTGGCCATCAGGGGGCGACTCCACCGGTTGGAAAAAGCTGATTGTATGGCAGTCTATGAGAAAATGACTCGACTTCTCACTTGATTTATTACCTCAGTAAACATTGTAAACATGAGTTTATGGTCTCAATCTCTCGTTTCAAGTCTTCTTCAACACAGCCTGATGTTCATTTACTAAATAGAGTAAAATAGACCATGAAGCGGAGTATGCTTTAGGGCAGGCTTATAGTGATTGACAGGTCGCTGCCGCTTTCAGAGCCGTATACGGCGTCTCCACGTCACTCCTCCGCATTCCAAAAATAGTAACTTCCGTACATTGGTTGCAAAAAACAACAACATGGCAAGGGCCGTAATCAAAGATGGCAACTGCAAAAAAACGGCAAACTCGAGTCTTACAAACAGTAGGCCACCAACCAATGGTGCGACATCACACTGTTTGTCCACAGCTCATTTACTGTAACCAGTGTAGCATTAAAGTAGTGTGAAATTAGCAAGCTAGCTAGCTAACTAGTGGACAGCTGGCTAGTTAGCTGGCTTCCCAATCCCGCCATGCTAAACTGGTTGAAGAAAATGTAACCAATGGTATATTTTATGATTGGTTGAATCGACAAGGACAAGATGAAAATCTTTTTATTTTTGAAATTCGGGTGAAGGGATGATACTGGGCATTTTTGGGGCTCTTGCACTATCAACCTCCCGACTGAGGGCAGGACTGTGGCTTTCTGTTGTTTCTTTTAAAGAATGATTGTCTTTCGCATCGTGACCTGGAGATATTAAATGAAACTGAGGTGGTGAAAGCTCACTGCCATAAGATTCACACAGCTCTCCTTTAGCTTAAATAGGATGCTATGCTAACACAAGTCCCAACTAGCTAGCCACCTAACAACCGGTTTGAGATATTGCTGCTAACTTTATATTTCTCAAACACAATTAAGTGCGAATTGCATTTCATTTTCACACATTTTAAAAGGGGATCGATGCTCTACAAACAACTTCAGCAACACACCGTTAATCTATAGCCTGAAAGCATGAAAATCTATAGCCTGTAGCATTGATGCGCAGGGTGCATGCTTATCTGCTGGTGTGAATCGAGTTCATTCTGAAACTTTCAGAAGAAACAAAATACCAAAGGGAAGGAGGGAGGTATGATCTATGACATAATTAGAATACTACTTTTGACTAATAATGTAAAATGATTAATTACATATTGTAAAAAAAAAACAGGAATAAAGAAAGAGAAAGACAAAAATATCAAAAACCTGGTGGGGCAAGATGCCTGTTTAATATCTATAATTCTGGCCTTATTTCTTATCATCTTACTTTTAAATTGTGTGGTGTTGTGCTCTGGCTTAAGCAATCACTCTCTCCATTAAAATAATTCCACCTCATATATTTATACAAAGGACAAATAGATGCTGTTATAATGAGGACACGGTGTACTGCTTGAGCAAGATAAACACTCATAACTTGGCCAATCTCTGCTGCGTTTACAGTATGTGGGTTCAAATACTTCACAGAGCTACGGCGTCTCTCCAACACGTTTCTCTCTGGGTGGTTTTCTTATAAATTTTTTTCCATCCATTTTGTCTTCATCTCACTCCTCCCTTGATTAGAGTGAATCTCTCATCGCAATCACGATAATCATCCCTCCAACCTGCCATCTTTGCATGATCTGTTCATCATTTAACTGATCTAACCATCCATCAATCTATACATCTGTCGATCCATCTATCCCTCCCCACCTCCGTCCATCCGTCCGTCTGCCCCATCTGTCTGGTTATCATCTCCTTTGTCCTGATTCAACCAGTCTGGACTGCGGATTTTATCGGGAAGCTCAGGAGTGTGTGTGTGTGTGAGAGTGTGTCTGTGTGTGTGTGGTCCAGGCCGGCATTCTAAAACGCCCTGCAAGTTGTAGAGTTATGTAACAAAGCTTTAACTGCGTGTATGCTGCTATCAGCTCTGTTGCTCAACTCACACCACCAGATTTCATGTGTTTGCATTTCTACACTCACAATGTGTGTGCGAGTGTGCGTGCGTGTGTGTGCGTGTGTGTGTGTGTGTGTGCGTGTGTGTGTGCGCACGCATGTGTCTATTTTTAAGCAGGAATCCATATGGTGTGCGGTGTCTCATTAACAGTGACTGTCTCGGTCTAAGAGACTCAAAGTGCATTGATGATTTCAATTACAGGGTAAATCTGATGCTCCAAAAAATTTTACATGTAGAAATAATAAACCATGAATGAAAAAAAATGTATAATAAATATTCTAGCTTTTTACTGTAGAAACATTTAGTCATGGATATATTACATGGATCAAAGTGGCCAAAACGTAATTTGGCAGAACTTTCAGATTTAGAGATTTTGCAAGTGTCACAACAGGAAAGCAATTTGATCTTTCTGGCGTCCCACTTGTTTTGGTTGTATTTGTTGCATCATGGCTCTAGGGATGGCAATGCCGATCAGTTGAACCACCACAAAATATCCCAAAAGCCACTAGATGGACTGGCACAAAACCTTAACATTACTCATGGTTCCCAGAAAACGACGCCTATAATCACATTGGCAACCCTGTGACTTTTCCTCGAGTCTAACCTCATCATGAGGTTCACATTTGTGATTTTGTGTAAAATGCCACAACTGTTGGATGATAACAGACATTCATTGTCACCAGAAGATGAATTGTTTCAACTCTGATCCCTTTTTTTCGAACACCATCATTTGGTCAGCATTTCAATTCATGCAATACTTTGGTTGATGACCAAATAACTGCAAAACCAATGAGATTCCCATCAGTCTCAGCTATAGTTAATGTGTAGATTAGATTCGATTTTAATGTCCACCTCAGTGGTGATTTGTCTTTGGGTTCTCCCAAGAACAACCTGTTCTCATTCCCAACTCGTCAAATACAGAAGCTTGAGCACAGAGGCACACTGTAGCGTCTGTATGAGACGCACCAGGCTTTCAACTAACCCCAATATCAAGCCATCTGTGTCAGTATTAGAAGGTACGTATTGTAAAAAAGTGTGAAACTCCACTAAGGGTGGAGGTTGGGGTGAATGGCTGACAGTACACCGCTTTTTCACCCAGGAGACTACTGCTCATGCCTCGTGTGAAATCAAGTCACCATTGACATCCTTTACCTTACTTTTGTTACATACTTATTTTACATTTAAAAAAACATGCTTATTCTAACCCAAACCACGATCTTTTCCTAAGCCTAACCAAGAAGTTTTGTTGCAAGTACTTACTTGCAACGTAAGTAAGGCTACCATGTAAGTTTATTTTGAAAGGACAATGAGCGGGAGATTCATTTTCTGTGAACGCGGAAGTTTATTTTGAAAAGACACTGTTCATGTAATGAGCCAAAGCTGACACGCCTTCCCTGTCACGTATTGTTAACATTTGGGCTAATTAGCAAATGTAAGCATTGTAACACTCTGAACTAAGATGGTACATGGAACATCATACCAGCTTAGCATCAGCATGCTAACATACTGATGCTAAGCTGGCCTCACAGAGCCACAAATGGGTGTAGACTCCAACCAAAACCACAACTAGCTCGGTTGGAGTGAAAGAATATTATTATTATATTAATAGTATTAATAAATTAGCCTCCCACACTGTCACTGAAGTGTGAATTTTTTGTTCTGTGGTGTATTTGACGAGATCTTTTACTGCAAACCGGAGTAATTAAACTGGCATGGTACATGTAAGCGTCTCAGCCCTCCGCCCAACCTTGTTTTCTAAAACACCTTGTTTTTCCTGGGACTTGTTACTTGGGAGCTGCTGTCCTCATCTGTCCCTCCAACCTTTTATTCATCCCTTAAGACTGCATGGCCTGAATTGAAGGCCTCCAAATACACAGTGTGTCCTCATGAAGCTGAGGGGTGAGGATGAGGAGGACAAGAAGACAGAGGAAGAGACAGAGGTAGAAAATTAGAGTCATTTTCATAGCCGGTCCTGATGCAACCCCCTGCCTCTGGATGCGCGTGTGTGTGTACGTGTGTGTGTGTGCGTGTGTACGTGTGTGCGTGTGTGTGTGTGTGCGTGCGTGCGTGTGTGTGTGTGTGTGTGTGTGCGCATCGACAAGGCACGGCAGAAGAAAGGATGACCCGAGACGACCTCTGGGCAAACTCCTCCTATTGCACATCTGTCTCATCTATAACATCGACATGTCAATCATTCTCAAGTAACGAGTCATTTTCACAGATGACATTCGTCAGACAATCCCAAATAACACTCCTTGACAGGCGCTGGTTGGTTCACACATCCTCAGATACACACACACACTTAAACCCACTCCCAAAACACCCACAATGCATCTGCCCGTGGGTCTCCTCCCCCTCTTACCTCCATCTGAGTACGTCTCTGTTCCATATCCGTCCTGCAGCCCGTTGTTCCAAGTCCCCTCGTACTTCCCGCTCGTCCCCGTGCTCTCCCGCACGCCGTAGCGTCCCTTAAAGCCGTGCGTCCACTCGCCCTTGTACACCCAGCGGCCCTTGTTCTCAACACCCACGCCGTGTCTCTTGCCCTGAGCCCAGGTGCCCTGGTAGGTGTTCCCGCTGGGCCAGGTGTAGACGCCCAGCAGCTCGAAGCCGCTGGCCCACGAACCGCAGTACTCGCCCTGGCCCTTGGGTCCCGTGCAGATCCCGTGGCCGTGCGCCTTGCCCTCCTCCCACCCTCCGCAGTATGACCCCCCATCGTCAAAGTTGAACCTGCCGCCAGTGGACATGCATGAAACAGGTCTTGGCAATTCCCCTGAAGCCTCGACAGAAAGAAGAAGAAGAAGAAGAAAAGAAAAAGAAAACGAAGGGAGAGAGAAGAAGGACAGGTTGGTGCTAGAACCAGTACACGGAGCGCAGCTCGGGGGTCAGGGGTGAGGAGGAGGTGGAGGAGGAGAGGGTGGGAGGGAGAGGGAGAGAACTCCCACACAAATCGAGCAACGCCACCCCTTGTTGTCGGCTGGTTTTGGAGAAGGAGGAGGATGAACGAGGTGAGCAACAGAAACCTGGCCCCTTCAAGGGGTTGTCAGGGGTCTTCCGGCGTGGTGGGAAAGGGCGACGCGGTTCACACCATCCTCTTGGTGGGCTCCTTGTGGCATCGGCTAGCACTTTCCCGCTTCTCTGTGGCAGACGCAGGTGAGAGAGGAGGAGAACGGGCCCCGAGCTGCCATTATCCTCTCTCAGCAGGGGTTTAAACCATGAGGCAGCTCCACCGGCCGGGCCATCGGCCTGCGTGGTCTACGACAACTCTTCCTCCTGCTTTACCGTTCAGTGCCCCCACGCCTTCAGCCGCCTCCTACCTGATGATGCCTCCGCCTCTCTGGGGTGTAGAGCCTCCAGCATAGAAGCCACCCTAAAAGGCTCTCTGATCAGCACCGATGCCCAAACTGGAGCTGTGACATGTTGTGCGATGAAGGAAGAAAGAAATAGAGTTGTTTTTTTTTTTCTTCAAGCCCGGTCCGGATGATCAGACAAAAAAGAGACCATTTAAAAGTCAGACTCTGTAGCTCACTTCACTTCACTTCACCCTCCTCTTCTTATCCTCAGCCTTCACACACACACACACACACACACACACTGCCTGGTCGCGCAGCGGCGAAACACACACATGCATAGAGAGAGAGGGAGAGACAGAAAAATGTGGTAAACACATCAGGTAATCAGCTTGGCTGCCTTCTTCTTCTTCTTCTTTTTGTCTGTCCTGTGGTGCTGGAGAGCAGCAATGCAGTCTCCTGCCTCATCCGCTCACACACACACACACACACATACATACAGTCTCTCTGACAGCAAGTGGGCACACACAGACAATGAAAATAAACAGCCGAATTGATGAATTTCTCCTCCTCTATTCCCTCTCTCCCTCTCTGTCTCCAGCTCTCTCAGTCTGTCTGTAGGTCTTTAATCCACTGCGTCCATAAGTGGTTTATCCTCTGCGTGGTTTGCCTTCAGGTTGACCCGCTTGATGAAACACCATCCATCTATATGATCCTGTTAATGGTGTGTTCTGTCCTCTTCAGCATCTCCTGCTTGTCTCCATGTTTCCCTACGGAGCGCCGGCTGACGCACAGCCTTCCTTCCTGGCTGCTGTCTTGGTTCTCACAATCTCATCTCCTCCTACTGCTGGATCTCTCTCTCTCTCTCTCTCTCTCTCTCTCTCTCTCTCTCTCTTGATCTGTGTGTGTGTCTCTCTCTCTCAGAATCTCTGCTCATTAAAGAGGACTGTTCCAATGCAGCCAACCAATCCCCCCCCCCCTCCCCCCCTCCCTCCCTCCTGCTCAACAGCACGCTCCAGCTCTTAAAGAGACACACACACACACACGAGCACTCTCGCTTCCTCCCTCACCTGTAGCTTTTCATCACTGACTCACCCTTTGTCTCCGTCTTTCTGCATCTTGCCTCAGTCAGGTGGTTGAAGGTGATGTCGACGAAGTGCTCTGGCCTGACCCAGCCCAAAGACAAGAAGAAGCACATTGATGACATGTTGACTCCTTAGATTTTTGTCCCTTTCACTGTAGTATTGTATACTGTAGTAGGCCTACAGTGCATTGTAGGCTGTATAATGTACAACAAACAAATTGTATGGCCTTGAACATGGTGCTTTCTATTTGTTACAGTAACAGTACTGACTGCTCAATAGATTTTGACTGGCTGCAGGTTCATATCAAGAAAGAACAAGAATTACAGTATCACAGAGACAACGGACACGTTTGTGAGATGCAGGGTACAGTACTGTAAAAATAGGGGTACAAGGAGGAGGAAGAACAAAATAAATTGCAAAGAGCAAAGCACAGTAGTCATTTCTGATCAATTTTGAGCGACTGTAATAGAACATGTTTTCATTCATATGAAATTTGTTTTGAGATAAAAAATCTACTTCTCCCTGAGAACTATATGTTTTGAACAATGTGCTTTCTATTTATTGGTGTATTGTTTACTGACTGCTTGATAGTGTATATTATTTTGATCACTTTGTTTATGATTTGAGAGCAGTGTTTGATTTTGAGCACAGGTAAACCTGTTTTGAGGCAAAAGTTTCATTTTGCAAGAGGATTCAGAGGTTTTGTAAATAGTGCTTGAAGATGAGGTTTTGTGTTTACAGTTTTGAGAGAATGGGTGACCGTTTCAAGAAATGTGTCTTAGCAATCGAGAAAAACTGTAACTTGTGAACTAGAAGTGCTGGTAGAGATGTTTTATTGTTTTACCTTTGGACAGAGCCAGGGTGGCTATTTCCACCTATGTCCAATATCTATGCTCAGATAAGCTGATTGACTCGAGCTTCACATGTATGTCTCCGCAATAGAGGCACAGCTGCGCAAGATGCAGTCACGAAACTTCGCAGGTGTGTAAAAGTGAAGGTTGAGCACGAAGATGGTTGTGGTCTGAGCAAGGGAGGGCAGAAGTAGGGGGTGGGAAGTGCAGAAGGGATCATTGGCCCACCCACTTTATGCCAATTTTCCAATTTGACTTCACGATTGGTCTCAGGTTTTATTATGCCACCAATGTCTTCTGGTCAGTCTGTAGTGGCCATTGCATCAGCAGTTCTTTGCCTTTTCCAGAGAGAATCAAGTAATCCTGAGTTTTAACAGAGAAACCCTACGATAAAATCTGTGACATCACCTTGTACTCAACGCCCCTCAAGTACAACGCAACATCACATTCACCCTGATCTGGGCAAGAACACACCAGAATTGTCTAGCGATGCAATTGCATCGCATATACCAGGGGTCACTAATGGTCGGACCGCGGTCCGGCTCCAGAAACAGACGCCGGCGTATCCGGACCCTGGACCTAAACCTGATAGATAATTAAGAATTATTCAATTTGACGGAGCGCTTCTATTTTAAACCCTTGTACACGAGAGCCCCCTTTAAAGGGGGCTAGAGAGGGGTCGGGGGGTGGTGTACTTGTGTACAATTCACTTTTGCAATACGAATAAAAAATAAAAAAAATTTTTTTTTAAATACCTGTGTAACAAAGACATTCTGGGCGAAACAACCACGGGAGCCATTTTACACACTGCAAAACACAATTATACATGAACTAAGATCATATCTAGAAGAATACTACAAGTTTTACCACAAAACCACGTTTTTCTGGGCAAAAAACTGCCCAGAAAACTGCAAAAAACTGCAATACTATACTCTTTTATGTATCTGTCTGTATGGACCCCGACTCTTAAATAAAGTCTATCTATCTATCTATCTTTGTTTTGGTCTCTGACGAGAAAGCACGGAGCGATTTTGGCGAATGAGCACATCCAGAGGGCCGTGCTTCGACCCCGCTTTGCGTATCATTTTCGAAATTACTCTCTTTCAAACCGTTCAAAAGTTATGGGGATATATATATATATAATATCAGCCACAGGTCACGACAAAAAACATTGGGTAAAAAAGCTTACGTTTTGATGATTTTATGGACGAAAAACTGATCTTTTTCCAGCGGATTTTGGCGCAGCTGTGTCCGCCATGTTGTGCTGTGTGTCTGTGAGTGGTATCAATGGGCTGGCACACTGAATGAGGAAATGGCAGACGAAACTGTGAGCTGGACCAATCCATGTTTGGAGGGGGGTTCGCCCAGCATTTTCCGATTTTTAGTCAGTAAACAGACAAGGAAATTGTCAAACACCCCCGCATGGCTCCCGTTGGACTATCCCACATCGGAAAATGTGTTTTTTGTGAAAATCGAGCAGGCACAGCCCATTTCACAGTCCATTTTACAGTCACACAGACACAAATTATGATTCATATATTTTTATGATTGACATATATGACACATCATAACTGCTAAAAATGATTCCAAATGGTGTTAAACTGCTTTATTAGGATTATTGAACACTCTTAGTGATAAGAAAAGTGAATATATAGTTAATATTTAGTTATATACTATATCAAATGTTAATACAGCAATGCAACCAAATGCGTCCAAAAATGATAATTTAGCATGCCTTTGCTTGGTTTATGCTGGCCTGCTTCACTCAGTCAAAGTCAAATCAGTTTTAGAGACTGTAAAACCTGTTGTGCTATGACTGTGGCTGTGTCATTGAAATTGTTAGGCTTTATTTCAAGTAATATTTTAGACACAAGTGCTTTTTTTCAGGCGAACCTGAAAACCTTTTCAATTTGAGCTGTGCCATATGTGTATTTGTTATTAACAGTAACATATACACAATTTTACAGATATCAGCACATCTCACAAGTGTTACCTGTATTATACAATCAAAAAATCATTAAAATAGACCTTGTAGTTGCAGAAATACACTCTCTTTAGTATGGGTATGCAATTTTCGAGCAGAGGCCTAAAAATAGGGGCAAGAGGTTTTAACCGGCGTAGCTTTTCTAGCCTTTACGCCACTCATTCAGCAGTCCACGAAAAACACAGCGACCAATTACATACGTTGTAAATCACATCGCGTGATGCTGCTCAGCCAATCAAATATGTGTATTCTGACAAGTTTCCCGACTCGAGTGAGATGTACACACACAGGGGAGAGACGAGGAAAGATAACGAAGAGTAGGATAATTACGTGAGTCAGAGAAGTTATTGTTGGAATGATGTTAAGCATTCCAACTATTGTTCTTCGAATCTTTATTCAACTTCTATTTCTTCAGTCCTACCTCTTCTTCTCCTTCATATTTTAAGCTACAGAAACCGTTCAACTATTAAAATGCTTTTCACAAGAGGGGTGCTATGACTTTTCATATGTCTAACCTTTAAACTTTTTGAATTATCAAGCTTTTTATTTTCAATGGGATCTCTATGGAGAATATTTTCAAATCCTGTTAAACTTCTTAAACTTTAAAATCCTTCAACTTCCTCATACTTTCAGCTACAGACACCATTTCAACTTTACAATGTTGAGAAAACCCTTAACTATTGCCACATTATTCAGCTTTTTGATATCTTTTAAACTTTTTGAACTGCAGCAATTTAACTTTTAAGATTTTTCAGCCCTTTTCTGTCTTTATAATGGGTGTGTATTGCGCAGTTTAGAGTGCGTGATTTCACCGCTAGAGTGAAGAGCAGCTTGATATTCTTGTGAAAAAAACATTTGTATTTTGCCACTGTGTCCACAATCTTCACTCTTCATGCATAATTTCTGGATGTAGAAGTAGCTAATCTTGTCCTTGTTGTAGAAAAATGACTGTGGAATCCCACAGATTTCCACATTTCACACAGAAGCCGTTAATTGAGAGGAAAACCAACTTTCTGCTCCATAGAGACCAATGTTAAATTTTGCTTCAAAAACATCTTCCACAGAGCACAGTACCCCATTTCTAGATCGCCAGTTAAGTCACATTTTTTACACTACAGACACAATTTTTACAAGATCTGTTTCTCAAGTCATCCTTCCTCTCAATTATTAATATCGGAGCAATAGGAGCTACGGTTATGGGAGTTTTGAGGATTTGTTTGAGAGGTGTTTCCCTGTTTTATCTCCATGAAATGGCTTCAGGCACACAGGTGTTTGCGATTGAGCCAATTAGTGATGTTGGTAAACATCCAGTCTCACAGACACACATGCACATACACTCCTCTCCCTCGCTCTCTCTCTCTCTCGCTCTCTCTCTCATACAGTCATTCAGGTTTTGGAGACTTTTAGAGGATCCCCCCCCCCCCACACACACACACACCATTTTAAAATAAAAGCCGCACACACATGATTTTTTGCAGCTGTTACGTGTTGCAGCTCGGCCAATCAGATATGAGTATTCTGATAAGTTTCCTGATTCGAGTGACATTTACACACACCGCGACACAAGAGGGAGAGGCGAGGAAAGACATGGCAGAGCAGGACAACAGTCATGTAAGCTGTAAAAGATAAAACATAGTACAATCTCCAAATGAGAGTTTGCCAGAGATATCAGAGTATCTCTCTCTCTCTCTCTCTCTCTCTCTCACACTAATTCTTTATTCTCTCTCTCTCACTAATTCTTTATTCTCTCTCACTAATTCTCTCCCTGTCTGTGTCTCTCTCATACAGTCATTCAGGTCTTAGAGACTTTTAGAGGACCCCCCCACACACACACACACACACACCCCATTTCAAAATAGAAGCCCCAAAGAGTGAATTCTAACTGAAATGCTTGTGATGAAGCCAGGCATTTAATAACCTCTGTTTGTGTGTCAGACATTATGATTATGTCTCCTCTCCCCCCCACCCAGCACCACCCTTTCAAAAGAAAAGCCCAATGGATTAACTGTATTTAAACGAGTTCAAAATTAGTTTTTTTTGTTAAAAAAATGAATGCTCTTACTAATACTGCGACAACTACTACTGCTGCTGCTAATATAGTATTACTACTACTGCTACTGCTACCATCAATAGTATTACTACCACCACTACTATTACTACCACTACTACTATTACTTATACTTCAACTGCTTCTACTGCTATTCATGCTACTACCAGTACTAATACTACTACAGCTATTAGTACGACTGCTACTAGTACTGCTACTTCAAATACTGCCATTACTTTTACTACTACTACTACTACTGTTATGTTAAATACTATGACCACTACTACAGCTATTACTACTACTACTGATACTACTACTGATACTACTACTTCTTCCAATACTAATACTTCTACTATTGATACTTCTACTACAACTACAACTTCTAGTACTATTACTACAAATATCACTACTGCTACTACTTATTCTAATGCTACTAATACTTCTACTGCTAATAATACTTCGACTACAACTACAACTTCTACGACTATTACTACAAATATCACTACTTCTGAAATGTTTTCAAGGTACAGAAATTGTTCAAATATCAAAATGTTCAGCTCTTTCAGGAGAGGGGTGCTTTGACTTTTCATATTTGTAATCTTTAAACTTTTTGAATCAAGCTTTTTGCAATTTTCTTTTGAATGGGATCTCTATGGAGAAAATCTTCAAATCCTGTTATACTTCTTCAACTTTCAAAGCCTTCTTCTTCCTCATACTTTCAGCTACAGACACCATAGTTAGACATTTCAACTAGAAGGCTTTTCAGCAGTGCAGTTTAAATGCTTTCGGGCTTCAACATTTTTCAGACAGATAGTCTCCCATTTCTTAATTTTCAGCAATTTTTTCACAATTAATTTGAGCTTTTAGCATTCCAACGCATTTTCAGCAGGAAATGCATTTTCTAGTTTCAAATGACGTTCTCCAAAAAGAGAAAAGTAGTCAGAGAGACCAGAGTCTTTAACTAAGAATGGAACTCTTATATCTTCATTCTTCCCACGGGCAGTAAAACCAGTATGTTTCATATGTTTAGAGACTGTGGTGATCGTTAAAAGCGGTAATTAAAGTGCCACGAGACAAAGCATAACTCTTTTGAGCAAACGTACCCACTCAACATTTATTTATTATTAGAGTTATTTATAATTCATCCAGTTCAATTTGAAAACTGACAATAAATATTGTTGAGATATTATTCAATTGAACTTTTTGATTTGATCAGTTGTTGATTACATACAGACATTAATGCAACTGTTGGCTAGTTCAATATATATTGGACTAAGTCAAAGCGCAAATTAGACATCATTGTGATGTTCCGGACCGTTGTATGAGGAAATTCTAACTGGACCTTGTTGAACTATAATTGAATACCCCTGGCATATACTATTCACCTTGCATTGTCTCTGACTTACCTTGAGTATTTAATGCAAATCTACGTCCTCTCTACCACTCAGATATATCCATCAGGAGTCTCCTGCATCTGCAATATAGCGCTCTGAGCAAGAACATTGTTTTTAAAAATACCAGAAGTATACCACTGGACATCTAGTCCATCATAGAAGATGGAGACCCAGGAGGACACACGGCGACTCCTTGCTTTAAATGTAAGACAGACGATGCTTTGAGTTGTAGCTGATCATGCCATCTGGACAGACTGTGTTGATTAAAACGAAAGTTACGAACGTAACTACGGTTCTATGAATCCTGGATGACCGCCAGAGGCAGTGCTTAACACTGGATGTATCCCGTCTCGCGCATGCGCAGGTCGAATATTTATATCAACAAAGTCACGTGTGACCTCGGATGACCACCGTCATCTATAAGTTCCGGTGTCATCCTGAGCTCAGTCCTATGGAATCTTCTCGCGAGTTCACGGGATTCCGAGTGACCAAGAACTCTGGCGGTCATCCAGGATTCATAGAACCGTAGTTACGTTCGTAACTTTCGTTCTATTTCATCCTTACTGACCGCCAGAGGCAGTGCTTAACACTGGATGACTTATACCAAAAGAGTCACGAGGAAGCACAGTAACTACCCCTTATAGCTCCGGCAGAGAAAATTGGCCAAGAACCCTCCCCAGTGGGTGAGGGGTGGCAACGTTAACTCTGTAGTGTTTGGTGAATGTGCTCGGTGATGCCCATGAGGCCGCCGCACATGTATCCCCCACAGGCACACCACTCAGGCTTGCCCTCGGTGTGGAGACACTCTTGGTAGTGACCCTTCACCCCGGATGGCCGAGCGCAGCCGCTCGCCTTGTATGTATCGGCAATGGCCTCCACTATCCAGTGGGACAGGTGCCGTTTTTCCTTTTTTTTCTTAAAAAGGAGCACAGCCCTTCTTAGGCTCACCATAACTGACTATGCAGGCGGTGGCTTCCATATAAGCTCTGAGGGCCCACACTGGGCACAGCAGCCTTGACCTCTCCTCTCCCGATGGGGGAGGGGGGGGTCAACTTTGCCAGCTGGATAGGCCGATTTATATGTGAACGTATCCACCCCCTTGGGAGAAACACTGCCTTAGGCCAGAAAGTGACACCCAAGCCATCTGAGTTCCACCTCAGACATGATTCTTCCACTGATAGGGCATGCAGCTCGCCCCCACATTGAGCTGAATTGACAGCAAGGAGAAAACCGTCTTGCTGATAGCCATCTAGGCTCCGCCTGTGCCAGGGGTTCAAAAGGACAAGCATAAGCTGTCCAGTACCAAGGGTAGGTCCCATGCAGGGGAGACCGGCCCTTATCCAGGAGGGACTGTAGAAACTCAGTACAGCAGGCACGGGGCGCTGTACTGGGACCTTGTTCTGAGCCGCACACTAGTCGGAGAACAGCTTCCACCTGTTTCTTGTACTGCAGGCAGGTAGACCGCGCACTGGCATTCAGAATAGTCCGTCAGACTGGTTCTATGCAGCCACTCAGCATCCGGTCGGGCCCTCCCGTGACCCCTAATTGAAGGCGGCAGGGATTGGAATGCCAAATCCGACCCTCTAGTTGCGACAGGAGATCCCTCCTGTCGGGGAAGAACTCTGACAAGCTTACAGCAAAAGCAGAGGGAATGGTGGAAAGGCATAAAGAAGATCCTCTGGCCACGTGTGAGCCAGGGCATCTTGACCCAGAGGGCTGGTCCTCCGTCAGGGAGACCGAGTGGGGGCAGTGGGTCGACACGTCTGGATGCAGCCGCCACTCTCCCGGTGGAGGCTTGTAACGGAACAGGAAAACCACAACTTGTTCCATTCTCCTGGTGGGTACATTGCCCACAGGCTGGTCAGGCGGGGGGCCTCCCAAGTCAGAAGGCCACGGTGATCCCCGTAGCAACTTCTGCAGATCTGGTGCCCCATCGATAGTTCATGGGAAATCACAGCAGAGGTGCTGTCCACCGGACAAGCATATGCTTTCCCTTCAAACATGGAAGGAAGTGCTCGAGCGCTAGCTCTAGAACCTGGACCTGCGGTCTTTCAGCAGACAACTGCCCCCAGGCTGTCCTGTTCTGTCACCCTGCACCCCGCCTTGAGAGGCAGGTATCTGTTGTGACAATCTCCTGGTGGAATGGAACCGAGCCCCTGGGGCTCGGTTCCTGGGACACTGTTCGCCAGATATGCACTCCCTCCATGGGGATAGTGAATAGATGAATAGACACTGTTTCGATAATATTATTGCCCTGTATCTGTGCCACTTGGCATCCAAGTGAAGGCTGTTCAGCCATCCGCACTGGGGCGACAGACAGGCCCTCATAGGGCCACACTAATGAAGGTTATGCTCTGAGAAGGGCTCAGGTAGCTCCTCTCCATGTTCACCTTGAGGCCCACCGGGCCACGTGAGAGAAGGCGAGCAGTGTCCTGTGGCGCCTGAAGCCGGGACGGCGCCTAGGTCAGCCAGTCTAAGTACGGCCGTATGTTCACGCCCTGCGATTGCAGGGGGAAAGGACAGCAGTAACACACTGTGGACACCCATGGGGAGATGGGAGAGTCCGAATGGAAGCACCCAGGACTGAAAGTTGTGGTGATGCACCATGGGAACAGGCGTCGATAGACGTGAACCACTCTCCCTTGGAAATCCGCTGATGGGAGAAAGAACCCCGACAGCCGGCCTGGAGACATCTCCTGGCACCCCTGCCGGGGGGGGGACGGGGACGTAAGTAGGGTTGTATAGGTAGCGGTCCGGCCTCTCAGCAGGACGCCGAGGCCTGTTGCGGCTACTAGGGTAAGCTGGAGGCTGAGAAAACGGCCTTGTGGGCCAAAAATGGGACCCCTAGGTCTGGGGGTGCAGGCATGTCCCTGCAAAGACCAGAGAACTGCTGCCTGGTCTGGCTAGCTCTAACAGTCCGCTGAAGCGCCTGTACAGCAGCTGACTCGAACAGCTCACCAGGCTCCACTGGGACAGTATGGAGGGTCCTCCTACATGTCTCAGATAGGGGTGACTGCGCCAGCCAAACCTGGCGACGAGTCTGAACCTCGATATGAGCGCAAACGCCTGCAATGAAGCATCACTGAGCAGAAGCGTCGAAGTAGCCCGCTGCAGAGAATCTGCGAGGGAAAGCATGAGGTGGGAGAGGGAGTTGTCGATACGGTGCACAGCGCTGCTGTGTCCTAAGCCCTGGATAGCAGGTCATCTTTGACCCGACATTGGGTCGAGGGCACCTGGCATCGGGCCTCAGAATCTCCTCAGGGGAAACTGATGGACGCCATAGTCGTCTAACTGGCTGGCATACGTGCAAGGCCAGATTTGCCACCTCCTGCATGGTCTGATGTAAGGCGGGAGAGAGCCCTGGTGTCTCCACCATGCACGCAACTCCCTCAGATATTCCTCGGAGGGAGGAACAGAAAAGGTGGTGAGGGCGGGAAGGTGCCTGAAGAAGGCACTCACAGGTGGATGTTCCAGCTGCTGTGTATGCCCGGCGTGCAAGCGCCATACCAATGACCAGGGTAGGTTGGTCTGGATTCAGCTGCCCTGACAGGGGGAGGTAGACCTCCCGCATCAGGTGTTCCACTTCGGCCAGCCTAGCAGACCTTACTGCTCAAGGCGTGATGCCGCAGGTCCTGCCTGGGTTCTCCCTGCTAGGGCAAGAGGTCAGGGCCGTCCTCCGGCTGAAGAGGAGCTATACAGGTCCTACAGCCGGGAGAGTTGAACATGGCCGCGATTCTGGTGGAACCCTTGTCCCACTAGTTTATGCGGAATTCCAAATCAGTCCGAGCGGGAGCGCTCTGCTGAATGTTGAGAGAACAGGCAGGGGGCAGTCAGTGGCGAGTGATCCTTCGGACACTCTTCCCTTAGCCAGCCGCTGCGGATATTGGTGACCCACCAGTTAGCCTGAGCGAGAGCACTCTGCAACTGCGGAAACAGGTCAGGCAAAGTCCTTATAGTGAGAGGGGCGAGGACACTCTCTAAGCCCACTCTCTTCACTAAGATAGTTGCTGCAGATATTAGTGTCCCCCCAGTTACCTTGAGCGAGAGCACTCTGTTACCGTAAAAAACGGACAAAACAGACCACAGTCCGTACAGCGAGAGGGGAGCGAGGACACTCTTCACTAAGATAGTTGCTGCCGATATTGGTGTCCCACCAGTTAGCTTGAGCGAGAGCACTCTGCCACTGTGGAAACAGGTCAGGCAAAGTCTTTATAGTGAGAGGGGCGAGGACACTCTTCACTAAACTAGTTGCTGCCGATATTGGTGTCCCACCAGTTAGCTTGAGCGAGAGCACTCTGCTACTGTGAAAAACGGACAAAAAGAACACAGTCCTTACAGTGAGAGGGGAGCGAGGACACTCTTCACTAAGACAGCTGCTGCAGATATTGGTGTCCCACCAGTTAGCTTGAGCGAGAGCACTCTGCTACTGTGGAACAGGTCAGGAAAACAGTTCTCCTAGTGAGAGGGGAGCGAGGACACTCTCTTCACTCGGATAGTTGCTGCAGATATTGGTGCCCCACCAGTTAGCTTGAGCGAGAGCACTCTGCTACTGTGAAAACGGACAAAAAAACCCACAGTCCTTACAGTGCGAGGACACTCTCCACTTGGACAGGTGCTGTAACTCTTGGTGTGCTACCAGTTAGCCTGAGCGAGGGCACTCTGCTAACTGATATCCGCTACCGATATGTCCATAATGTTTACAACAATCAATGGACACACCGAGTATTAGCTTAGTCTAGTTAGCCGGAGCGAACTCGACAGCCGTAATGCGTAAAAACCATCAATGGGCACAACCTCAATGTTGATTTAGTATAACTAGCATTCACCGAGTTAGCCTGAGCGAGCACATTCCGCTAACTGTGATCGTTGTAATGCTACAAAGTTGATGGCCACAGCCCCAGTATCAGCTCTGTTTAGCTAGTTTCCCACTGAGTTAACCTGAGCGGGGACGCTCTGTTAACTGTGACAGCCGTAAGGATACAAAGTTGATGGCCACAGCCCCAGTACCAGCTTTGTTTATCTAGTTTCCCACTGAGTTAACCTGAGCGAGGACGCTCTGTTAACTGTGACAGCCGTAAGGATACAAAGTTGATGGACGCAGTCCCAGTATCAGCTTTGTTTAGCTAGTTTCCCACTGAGTTAACCTGAGCGGGGACGCTCTGTTAACTGTGACAGCCGTAAGGTTTACAAAGTTGATGGACGCAGTCCCAGCTAGCATCCAAGTTAGCCTGAGTGAAGACACTGCTAACTGCGAATTACGTCAGATGTAAAGATTAAATCTCCATGTACACAACGCCAATGCGGATCTAGTGTCTCACAAAGTTTGCCTGAGCAGGAACACTCTGCTAACTGTGATAGCCGTAACACTGTGAAGGGCGGGCCGACAGCGTAATTCTACGCTCTCGTTAGCGCGCCACTCGATTACTAGAGCGGAAGCGCTCTGCCAACCGTGGAACAAACAACTGTTATAGAAAACAATGTTAATCGATCTTACCGATTGCTGTCATCACGACTTAGCTGACCCTTATCAGACTGGTGACGACCGATGATAGGGGCGTCCACCAGTCCGGGGCTCGATGTCCGAACGGCGAACACACCGTTCCCTCCGAAGAGGGACAGCTCGTCGCAGCCTTTGGAGGGCGAGAGAACCGCAACTCCGACCGGTAGTCACAAGGCTACAGCGACGAGCTCTAATATGTCTTGATCGTAGACACATCCTTGTTTAAGCTACCATGGTAGCTAACCTGCGACGCGAGAAGAAAAAAAGGACTGAGCTCAGGATGACACCGGAACTTATAGATGACGGTGGTCATCCGAGGTCACACGTGACTTTGTTGATATAAATATTCGACCTGCGCATGCGCGAGACGGGATACATCCAGTGTTAAGCACTGCCTCTGGCGGTCAGTAAGGATGAAATAGAACCAAAGCACATCTGTTTTGTTCGACGGATGACTGAAAAACGCAGCTAAAACATGTCTGGGTTAGACTGAGGGTATGTGGCCATGCACATAGTTTTGGTTTGATGTCCCAAGGTTTTTGTGCTTTTAGTTTTAAAAAGTAAATTTACTACATCTCTTTTAAGAAACAGTGTCCCTGTTACACTACATAAACAACCTGTCAATCATAAGCATACCCTGCTTTATGGTCTATTTGACTCTAAATGGGACAATTTACAAAATGAACATTATAATCCATTGAAGAAGACTCTAAACTAGTGATTGAGACCATAAACTCATGTTCACTGAGGTAATAAAAAAAGTGTGAAGAAGAGTCATTTTCTCATAGATTTATATACAATCAGACTTCTTTTTGCGACCAGAGAAGTCGCCCCCTAATGGCCATTAGAAAGAATGCAGGTTTAAGTCACTTCAACATTGGCGTCACTTATCATACCCAGAGGTTTCCATCTGATATTAATTCCAAGTGTAAATGTAATCAGGTTAAATCATATCTAGATACAATTATGATATGAGATGCATTTAAATGCAAGCTGTAAAGGGGTCGGCAACACTGCAACCTGTCCCTTCAGGCCTCAAAGCCACTGCCCCGAAATTATCAAAATGAACGTCAACAACAAACATGAGACTATTGGCAGCACTCACGGCTGTCGAGCTGCAGCTTGTGGAAGACTGGTGACGTGCAATGAGTGCAGAGGCAGAGTTCGATCATTTCATTCAGGCCGAATGAAGTGATTAGACGGGATAACTACATTTTCAACAAATGTAACAGAAAGATGACATTACCTACCCTAGCTTTAATAGGCAAATCGTCACATCAGGCAGATAGATGCTCCTGCACTGTTTGCTATTCGTTACTTTTCATTTCTGTTAAAAGCCGTTCACAGTTGCATTGCGTTTCAGCTGACAATGTCGGCAAAAAGGGGCAAATCACGGATGTATTAAGAAAACTGGATACTGTGTTCCCAGATGCCACCCCATTAGGTCCAATGTAAGTTGCTAACTGGGTATGAAGGTTTTTCTGGGTCCCAAAGGCTTCAACGCATTGGGCCAATTGAGCATGCCCTCCTGACTGCATGCATTTATTTAACTATGTTCGTCACTGCTGTCGGAACATATTTTTTGGTTTACTTGCCTCCTTTTTGAGTTTTATGTTGTGATGTTCAGATCTTAGTGTGGGCAGAAAGGAAATGCCAGACGATAAAAAATGTTACTAAAATGATTGAAGAATCAACTCCCCCGTCTGTCCCCTCTTACCTCTCCTGTCCTCTCATCCTTCCCCTCTTTCAACCTCTTCCCCTGTCCTCCTTTTCACGTTCAGCTCCTCCCTGCAGCCGCCCCTGTTGCTGTTGTTGTCCTTGTCCTTCTGTCTGCCAGTGTGTGGGAGAGCTAAACCAATTCCAGCCCAGATTACAGTAATAAAATCACTGTGAGGCTGGGGATTAAGGTTTAGGCCTCGAAACACACTGATAGTAGAGAGAGGGGGGCGGAGGAGGGAGAGGGAGGGAGAGAGAGAGAGAGAGTGAGAGAGAGAGAGAGAGAGAGAGAGAGGAAGAAGATGAGCAGGTGACCGAGAGAACAGGAGAGGCGATGCACAGTTAGTGGGATTTCCTGACCACAACGGAGGGATTAGGATTTAGAGAAGTTAGTAACGCAAGTGTCTGCGCACACAAATCCATGACATCCTCTGAACAGAGTGAATAAGGCGCTGACACGAACGGTTACTGGGTTCACATAATTTTAAAAAGCAGAGCATTGGTGAAATTATGTACAATATAGGTATGTCGGTTTTATAGTTTAACATTTAACTCGTTCAATTTACGTTACGTTTTTTGATGCATTCCACTCTTCTGGTCCAAGTGTACTGTGATTCTTTTTTTGCACATAACCAAGTCATTTTGGTGTGTTTTTTTGTTTCAATTTACGTTAATCATGTTTAACACTGCGACTGTAATTCAGGAGAAATTATGTTTCCCTCTGCACTTCAATTTAATGCATTATAGTTGAGAAGGTAATATTGTAGGAGATGGGATTGAATATTCACATCTAAGGCATTAATAATGTTGTACTTATCAATACACACAAATAGTGACAGATTGTTGTGTGCAGGATTTAAAAAATGAGAGATCAAACCCTGCTTAATTACTCACCTCCACACAGCTGGCCAATCACTGTGTGAAATAGGCACGCTTGTTTCATTTTCGTTTCACAAAGTTACAAAAAATTGTTTGGCACAGTAGCCCCTTCCTTCTGATTTCATGAAAGAAAGGGTGGGTGGGGGGTGATGGAGGACTCATCTACAGCAGAAAATCAAAAGGTACATTTTCAGTTTTTAAGACTGCATTAACTGATTTTTTAAGATGCTTTGGGGGCAACATCAGCAAGATAACATCTTCATTTTTTCAGCTTTTAAGTCAATATAATAACACTCTAAATAGCACAATTAATTTAAAAATATGCATATGGAAAAACATGCTTGTAAACAGTTACTCATTTATACACGACAGACAAAGTTATCATTCATTTGAAGTCTTCAGTTGGTGGACCCCAAAAAAGAGCAAAATCAAAATGACCGGACTTTGTGCAAAAAAATGATGAAAGTAACACAAACGGTGGTTTCCATCCACTGGTCAAAGGGGAACCTCATTGGGTTACTATAGTTCTGGCCCCTTTGACATCCTCATCATGATCCAAAAGTGATTCAGTTCTTCTCCAAACAGACTTTATTAATAACAAGCCTGACAACAGCTACACATATATTGACATAACGTACCAGTAAGTTTCTCTCACGACTGTGTCTCTGACGATTACGCACTATACGTGCCCCCCCACGTCAGAAGCGCACCCAAAAAAAACCTCCTGAGTTATTTATAAAATCTTTTCTTGTCTCGGAGTTAAAATAAAAAAGGGGGTCGCAGAAGAAGAAAAAAGGGGGGGGGGGGTAGTGAAGGAGACGAAGGCAGCCTCATTCTCATCCATCTCTCCCTCTCCTCTATTATTCATCAGCCTCCTCTCATCCCTCGCTCAACATGCTGATGGAGGATAAAATAGGTCAGAGGGAGAGGATGGTGCTCGCAATGGTGACTGATGTCTTCCCTGACACAACGCGCACTCGTCCCCTCCTTCTTTTCCCTCCCCTGCCGTCGCCCCATCTTCTTCACTCTCTCTCTCTCTCCCTCCCAGATCCCTGAACGCTGTCGTTCCTCCACTCAGCTCACCTGCCTCTCTCTTCCTGTCTCCCCCCCTTTGATTGTTGTAGAGGAGTACAACTCAAGACAAACGGCATGTGTTGCCGGGGGCACATCAAACCATGATATCATCATTATGAATCAGTTATAGTGAACTTGACAACTTGGCCCTAATGTTGGAAAGGGGACCAGTTTAAAGCATCACAGTTAAATCAGAGGGAACTACAGAAATGCAGGTCATGGTTTGATTTTCAGCTTTGGGCTACTTTTCCATATCCTTTCTGCTCAAACCTCCAATAAAACTTCCAATTTCAGGTGGGGCTTTATTCACAACCCACTGCAGGTGTAAAAGTAAAATGGCGTCGCCTCTCTGTGTTGATTTGTTTTGCTCTAACACACTTGGTTTTGCTGGCACATCCACTCAATATTTGCAAGTTGCTGAAGCATTTGTTCTTAAGTGCTCGACCTGCTGTGACTGACTGCACGTCCACCAGCTGGAGGCACACCCAATCTAGAAATACATTATGCACATGGTACATTATACATATTGGATTATTTTCAAATATATTTGAGAAATGTATCGTTGGGATATCAGTCCAAATGAATGCTAATGTTGCTCTGTACCTGCAGGGTGAGTGAGCAGGCGGCTGTTTGCCAACACACTCACAATATTAACTTTGAACGATAATATGTCAGCGTTGTGTTTGGGGCCTGTTGTGCTGCCACCAAGTGGACAAAAGAAGAAAGCAGGTTTGCATCTCGACGAGCCGAAGCTTGTAGCTGGTTCGTTACACGGCTCTCTGCACTTCTGTGACATCACCGATTGGATCGTAAACAGCAGCCCCTCTTATTTTAGGGGCTGGATGGGGTCTGTGGATGGGGCAGCAGCAAAACCTATTTCAGACAGCTAAAAAAAAACAAATCGATATCAATTTCAGTGTGTGCTATTTTTAGAATATTTTCAGCGCTTTACTTTGCCAGCAGGGAATTGAAGCAGTGATATCAATCTGTGTTCCCTTCAAAGCCGCAAGACTCCATTCACAAAAACAGTAGTTTTACGTCGCAAGACACTTGCTGGTCTACGGCCGTGTCCTGCGAGGGAAGAGTTACTGGGTTTTTATTACTAAAGAGAGCACAGAACTTGGGAGAGGACTGTCTGGCGACAAGGTAAAGCAGTTCTTCTTCTTCTGAAGGTAAAACACAGACTATGGATAAATACCACATAAAAGCCAACTTTAAAAAAAACAATCTGAACTATCCCTTTAATGTTGAAAATCATCGAATATAAGTTACGAGTTATTTTATTCAAAATGAAGGAAACCACAATCTTCGATCTAATGTAAGGATAAATTCACAAACAGAACAGTCCATGTGTTAACATTTTATTTGATCAGTGGGAGAAAACTTCATGTTTTTGTTTTCTGTTAACAGAATTTAAAAAAATCAATTAGCATTACTGACTATTTGCAGCAGAGTTCAAAGGACATGTTTTAAAAAAGGTAATTTTAAGACACTATTTTACACACACACACACACAGTTTGGCGTATCCCACTATTGGTCTTCAAAGAAGACTTTGGCCATGGCGAGGGCGACCTTGGCGACCTTCTTGTCCTTGGCGTCGGGGCCCATGTTGACCCGTGCCAGTCCGACCCAGTACTGCTCCGTGCGGGTCTGGTAGTCCGTCACCGTCTCTCCCTCCTGCACTGCGGGGTGCTCCTCTTCATCTGCAAACACACGTTTAGAGAGGTTAAGTACGTTGGTCCTGGTTACTTGAGAACAGCTTGTAGCTGGTTTCTTGCCAAATCAAACATCTTTAAAAAAGGAGCCAATCTGCTCCAAATCTCCCAATAACTGTCATTAAGACACTACAAGTACTACTGTGTGTACTAATGTGTTTTCGGGTCACTACAAGTACTACTGTGTGTACTAATGTGTTTTCGAGTCACTACAAGTACTACTGTGTGTACTAATGGGTTTTCGGGTCACTACAAGTACTACTGTGTGTACTAATGTGTTTTCGAGTCACTACAAGTACTACTGTGTGTACTAATATGTTTTCTGGTTCGGGAGGAGCTTCGTCAAATCTGAGAAAAATAATCCATTAATGAGGAATATTTCACCCACAAGATGACCATTTGTTTGAATATTGGTAAATACGGTAAACTAAGATGGTTTACGTTATACGCACAACATCAGCATGTTGGTGTTATGATTGTGTTGGTATTATATATTAGCATTTAGCTTTGAGCATCACTGTATCTTTATTTGCAATGAGCTGATAGCCAATATACTGATGTGGCGCATTAAGTTGGTTTCTATTGAAATCTACATTCAGCATCTAGAGTCACCCATTGACATCATATAAGAGACGCTTTCTCACGTGTTTGTGATGTTAGTTTATCTTATATTAGCTATTTTATTCATATATTATACCTTAAATATCAAGCATCCTGATCTGCATACTGTACTTGTGGCTCGTTATAAATAGCATGAAGGGAAAAATAAAGACAAAGATAATTATAAGACAGTGAAAGAGAGGAATAATCCCTTGCCATCCTCATCCTCGCTCTCCTCTTCGGACTCCTCCTCCTCCTCTGCTCCTTTTGCCTCCTTATTCTTCTCCTCTTCTGCTCCTTTTGCCTCCTTCTTCTCCTCTTCTGCTCCTTTCGTCTCCTCCTCCTCTTCATCTTCCTCTTCTGACTCAGACTCCTCCAGCCACTCCTGTGTCTCTGTGGAGAAAACAAAAAAAACATCATAAATCTAAATGAAAGCACACAGAGTTCCCTGCCATCGTATCATCCTCCAGCTCTATACATTCAAACGAGACAAATCAACACACTGGCTGCTTTAGAGCTGACGGCGAATACATTTCAATTCATATTTTTTGTAATCTACGTGTGTTATTTCACTCATGTGTTCTTGACTTGTCTTTCTTTTCACTCACTTGGGTCCATTTCCACCAGAACCTCCCACTGGTCCATCTTGTTGAGGTCCAGAGAGTAGAAGTCGTTCAGGGTGAACTGGCGGTCGCCGACCTCGAACATCCCTCCGTACAGGAAGAGCTTGCCCTGACGCACCGTTGCCATGGCGCTGGACCTCGAACAGGGCTCCACCAGGGGGGCCGAGGCTGAAAAAACAAAACTAAGCCCCTGATTGTCCAACCTATCGATATTTTCTCACATCTTAAATGTGTTTCGTGTGAGAGTGTAATCTTGCCATCGCCCTCCTCCTCCTCTTCTTCCTCCTCCTCGTCCTCCTGAGCTCCAGGGATCACTTCCTTGATGGTCATCAATGTGCCGTCCTCGGTGACAATCTCCTTGATGACCTCAGTGGGTCCTTGCGGTGCCCCCTCCTCCTCCTCCTCGTCTGCTCCCTCCCCCTCTGCTCCACCCTTCTTCCCCCGTCTCCGTTTCTTCTTCTCCGACTTGTTTCCCTGGAAACAAAAGGATAAGTAAGTGGAAGCATCGACAGCCTGCAGTTGACTGGCAGCTCCCTTGAGAGGGGATGGTTCCAATCAGTAGTGAAGACTTTGATGGAAATGATGAATCCATTTTAAAAAGTGGTCGGCTATTCATATTTGTGCGGATAACAGCCGCAGCCCTCTTCATTTGAATGAGGCCGGTCCAGCAGCGCAGCGGGGATGCCACCGGAGGAGGCTCCATCATCCGGCAAAAAAAGAGTTTCAGCGCAACATCATACGGTGACGTCCCGCGTTGGCCGATCACGTACATTCCTAGTAGATTACTCTGTAACATTTCTACTGTTAACCTTGCAATCGGTGCAACGTAAGGTCACCGGTTTCAAGCTTTTAAAGAGCGTTTTAAAGTCCAAAAGTATATATTTTTTTAAAGTTGATGTGATCATTTGAATTTCTATCCAACGAAAAATAGATAAAATATTGTATATCACATCCTTTCATGCAAACACTGATCCAGCTGCTCCTTGTGTCTTACCCTGAGCAGGCCGGGGAACCAGCGGCTCTTCACCGTGTCATACAGGTAGAGGTCGTTGTAGAAGTCGCCCTCCAGCGTCTCCTCCTCTTCCTCGTCGCAAACCCCGCCGAACAGCACCGCCCGCCCCGCCGGGCCCGCCGCCCCCGAGAAACCAGAGCGGGGAGTGGGCTTGTTCCCAGAGGGGCTCACCCTGGACCACGACCACTTCTCTGCAGGACGGGGACGGGGGGGGGGGGGGGGGGGGAGAAATCAGTGGAAGATCAGCGAACAAGCAAAGAAGCTAATTAATTAATTAATGAATTAATTAAACCTCAAGTGTTTGTGTACCGTGGCCTTCTTTACCCTCTCGCTTGAGAAGGAACATGTCGGAGTGGATGGTCCCCTTCTCTACGTCCTTCTTGACTCGCTAAATAAAAACGCACACAATCAGGCAGACCACGTCACCAAACGTAATGTCTTATCAATACGTGGGGGGGGGGGGGGAGACACACACACACCACTTTGGAGTATCCCCCGTAGATGACGACGCCCATGCCGTCGGGCGTGGAGGTCATCTGAGAGGCGGAGCGCGGGGAGGGGGCGGAGCCTGATGGAGCGAGGCGTGACCAGGAGAAGGTGTCCAGGGAGAAGGAGTAGACGTCATTGTAGTAGATAAAATCCCTGCAAGCGGAGGAGAGGAACGGGCTGAAACTAAATCACAACTTTGAGACATTTACGAGCTCGAGGACTGTCGACTTTATCGCAGATTGCGAAGAGATTGCCGATTAGACGTCAGTCTCAAGCTCAAAATAAAAAATTGATCTCAACCAAAATGGAAATTAAATGGATTCTCTGGCTCTGTTAACATAAATTGCACTTAAATAAATAAGAATATTTTGGCAGAAAGGGATAAAGAGTAATTTATTCATTCACAGAGAACTTCCTGCCAATCACTTTCAGTTTATTTACAAAAACACATTGGATTAATAAGCAACAACAAAATGTCCCAACGTTGGAGCTGTGAGAGAAGCCGATGACGTAAAAATATTGAGCTCATGTCCAGATATTGTACGATAAGTTGAGAATTCAATGCTCATTCACAGAAAGATGTAAGTTATTACATGTGATGCGTTTACCAGAAGAGATAAAACTGATGTCTGTGAGTTTGTTTGTTTGTAGAATGAACAGGGTTTACAAGCCGTCTCCACTCTCCCATTAACGGGTGTGAGGGAAGTAATGACGTAATGGAACACGTTACCCATCCTCCGCCCACTCCATTACAGACACACTGTCCTCGTTTGATCACTCGGTAACGCTGCGCCTACCTGTTGCTCTCGTGGAAACCTCCAAACACCAGCAGCTGTTTCTTGCTGAGGACCATGCGGTGGCCGCTGCGACCCGGTGGACCACCGGGCACCCTGGGGAGAAAAAAAGAAACTGAAATCACTTCGGATCGCTGATGCCTGCAAATTGAAACATCCACAACACCGTGTGGGACTTTTTAAATCGAGCTTTGGATTTTATGGAGCTGTTAACTTGTTGTTTTTTATTACCTAAGCAATCAACTCATCTATCCACTGATAAGACCTTCATCACAGGATGGAATGAACTCATTAAGATGACATAGTATTGCTGGTCACCCTCAGATCCTTGTTTAAACGTTCATTCTGCCGATCATTAATCCCATTTACAACGCCCCCCCCCCCCCCCCGTTCATCCTCACATCTTGTTTGTACGGCCCTCTGCACTCACTTGATGTTCTCCCACGTGTGCGTGGCCAAGTGCAGCACCCAGAGGTCCTTGTAGTGGTAGAACTGCTCCCCGTTTGGAGAGCCGAACTCTCCCCCAAACACCCAGAGCTGACCCCCACCCTGGGGAACTACCACCGCCTGAGGGGGAGGGAGAAAAGGAGGGGAGGGAGAGGGGTGCATGAACAGAGCGAGATAAAGTGGTTTGATGTCCTCAGATTGAATTAGTTGTCTTGCAACATAATGGCCGTGATGACGTTGCCGATAAGTTTCCTCAACTGGCGTCTGCCATCTTGTGGTTTAATCGGAGAATCACATCAAATAAAGGACTTCAAATAGGGTCTATGAAATGTAGCTGTATACCTGTCATTTGATTTCTATCAGTCAACACGCGTCTGCTCGTGTGGAAGTAACTAAAACTGTTGCTGAGAATCAGATAAGACACAATAAAGCTGAGAGCTCACACAGGCAGAGGGACAGACAGCGAGCAGCACAGGAGGATCTGGGATCCTCGTACCTGGTGAGAGCAGCGAGGCGGAGGAGGGTTGGGGATGTCTGATTTCACCCAGCTGTTCTTCTTGATGCTGTAGAAAAACAGATCGTTGTACAGGTACGTCTGCAAAACAAATAAATAAACGGGTTTTAGATGAGGATTTATTAATAATATTGGCAAAAAATCAAAGCAGGTGAGCTTCCTGCTCACTCAGTCATTCAAGAGGATTTTTCCGCGACCTTCTTTCCGTTGAAGAATTCTCCGCCAAACAGGATGAGTTCATCTTTCTCCGGATGGGCAGAGAGAGACGCACTCAATCTGAAAAAACACAAAAAGACGTCAGAGACCTGAAGGGCTCTGTTTAAAACAGTCAGCTCAGTTGGCCCGGCGTCGCTGCGATTGGTTTGTGGGGTGAAAGCGGTCAATGGAACCAACCACAAGATTTTGTGACAGCAGCTGTGTGATTTTATCAGTTATCACACTTCCCATTATTACTTGGTTTGGTTGGCACATGGGTTCACCGCCAATATTCCCAGGGCGTGTGTGTGTGTGTGTGCGTGTGTCGCTTGATATAAACTAACACAGCATAAGTGATGGACGATTAAAACGCAGTATGAATGGTAAGAATATGTTCAGCCAATGTGGAAATATAGACGTCAACAGTCGAGACCGTACATGCGAGACAAGTTGTCCCGATGGGGACACAGTGAAGTTGAACTTGAAGGGGGGGGGGGGGGGGTGCAGTCCTTCACCTCGCTGATGGAGGTGGACATGTTGTCTCCACTACTATGGTCTTCTTTGAATCCAGATTCTGAAACTCAGCAATCAGAGCCTCCAAATCCTCCTGGAGTCAGAGAAGGATGAAAGGTAATGAGAACAAAACCGGATAGAAATGGCTTTAAGATATCAGAGATATGTTGTGGGTCCTAGTAATATTGCTCGTATTAATATCAGTAACATTGCTACTCCTAATAACAAACAGTTTTGTTACCTGCCACTGATTTAGACTGTAGTTAGCATTTGTGGTAAACTATGCAGTTAGTTAGCAGACCTGAGCTAACGCTAGCTAACATCATTTTCACAATATATTAGCATTATCATTTGTACAGCGTCTTTGTTTCCCATAAAGAGTTCACATATTAACGTAGTGTTAATAGTTCAGCCCATATTCACATTAACGTTACCTCCTCTCGTTTGGACCTCTTTGAAACTTTCTTCTCCATCTTGGCAGCTGTCTTCTCCGCTCCCTTCACCTTCTTTTCTTTCTTGCTTTTTTTGCCCATGACTGTCGCGGTGCACTGACAGATGTTGTATTTCGGGGGCTTGTATCTCTTGTTTTCAATGAGGTCGGCGTCACGTGGAAATCCAAACAAACTCGCATGCCGAGTGCCGAATGCCTTTCCTCTGGCAGTGCAAGTGACATTCACTTCCTGCAACAGACTTAAGCTCAGTATGAACGTGTAACAGCGCCCTCTAGTGTGGCGGAGGAAAATGGTGGCCTCAGCAAAAAAAACTCAAAAGTGCCTTTTGAATGCTCAAAAGGGGCAAAATGTATACATATGTATGGTGTAAAAAAGAATAAAATGGCAAAGTAACCGCTATGGTGCTCTTCCTGTAGAGAAAACATAATGAAGTGACCGCTATGGTGCTTTACCTGGCGAGAAAATAATTTGCCATTATTGAGCGTCTGAGCCTGCAATATAGTGGCTGGCTAAGTAATTAAATACTCTTCAATGTCAGTGGGTGGCAGTAGGTAGCGCAATAATGACCTTGTTACTTTAAGACAGTAGAATTAAATGATGGGAGAGGTTGCAGTGACAAGACAAACAGCGATGGAGAAATATTTGAAAATGAAAAATGCAGACTCTGGGCCCTGGTCAACAAAACTAAAAGCAGAGAGACTGAGAGCTGTTGAGGACGAGCTTCTTGCGCCTTTCTTCAGTTTCTGCCAGGATATCAGCTTTGTGTTCATATAAACAGGCCCAGGTTTCACACTGAGTCAGGATCCACAAATTGAGAGACTTGTCATTCAATGGTCAGCATATATGCTGTATTATGCTACAATGTGTCATTTTGTAACTTTTTTGTTTTTTAGTGTGCCGTGTAAAAATGTACCGCGGCTCAGGAAGGGTTGAAAAACACTGCTGGGGGCTTTACAACGTAAGTAACTGCCATGATGATGATGGTGATGATAATGATTAGGATGACAACAACAATGATTGGCGGTAGCGTTTACACACTCCGTGTTACCTCTGTCTGCATGTTTGAATACACGTGCCCTTTTATCTTCAGTGTGTGTGGAATGTCACAGAGAGAAACCACAAGTGCTATAATCAGCAGGAAAGTATCTTGCCACCTTTATTTGTTTGTCACTCAAACCCCTCTGGGCAGGCCCTGCAGGCCCACAGCAGCAGTCATCTCTCCTGTAAACTAAAGCTGCAACGTTAAACAACATTAACTCTCAGCTATAATGTGATGCTTTGATGCTGAAAGTCAGGTAATCTCTTTTTCTCAAAGATGGCTTCAACACCCGTGGATGACGGTGCTTATTATAAACAGAAGATAATAGCTGTGTGTTGCTTTGGTCATTCAAAACCTTTACAGTTAAACTTAAACTGCGGCATTACAATAGCACGGCAACCTCCGGGTGCATTGTGTTAATCTCCTTTGATAATGAGAGGTTTAGAAATATTTTAGTGCCTGACACTCAAATAGATAAAATGTCCAATTAAAGCGATGCCTCAATTATTGCCAACGATATCTGGAGGGAGGCTCTCTTTACAGATACATATATATATGTTGCCAACTGCAGAATTTTAATTTGGCAGTCAAATGACCAAACAAGATTGCTTGCTTTACTGTATAATGCTTTCTCCATATCAGCGTCTCATCTATGCCTCCCGCTCATTTTGAATGGATCGGCCCTCTCTGGTTAAATGGAGGTCTTATCCTTCATCGAAGTATTTCATATCTGTTCACGGTTATGAAAAATGGAGGAGACGATGTTTAGAAATGACCTATGAATTCATCAAGGCCAGTTTCTGCTGTCTGCTCTTTCCAACCATCTGTCAGCATATTGTGATATTCATTTTCCTTCCCAGCATCTACAAACACTCACAAAAGCTCAGACACGCATGTACAAACACATCAACTGACTACACACACACACACACACACACACACACACACAATCAGCACATGACTGCTATGCCCACAACTCACTCCTGACTGCTAACCTTTGGTGCTTTTCTGAGGCGCCCCAGTGTATGTACCACTGTGTGTGTGTGTGTGTGTGTGTGTGTGTGTGTGTGTGTGTGTGTGTGCGTGTGTTGGTACAGATCATGTCAAGCAAATAATTGGCATGATGAACGACAAAATCCCATCGTAGCCTACATGTGTGTTCCGAATAAGAAAAGCCCTCTCCTATGGGAGCCAGACACACTAAAACATTTGGTTGGAGTCATGTGGGGATCCATGAGACAGGGGCCCATGAGCAATGTTGGCTCCCAGATGATAGTTCTAGTGACCAGTCTGCAGACTTACTGATGTATGAAGGACGCATTTCCATGCCCGACAGGCAAATATGTGGCACACAAGCCCTGTGGTGTATTAAACTGGTGTAGGTATGCAGATCAGCAGACATTGTGAATACAAGCTTCTGATGGCTACAAATGCCAGAAACAATGTGCTGTCTCCCGTGAACAGTGAATATCTGCAACAGATGCAGATGTTGCTTTTACTGTCGCTTACTATAATGTCTTTGATTTAAATGCAAGCAAAGACAATTACTTGACTTGACTTCAGTTTTTGATTTTACTTCACTTGACGTAAATCGAGTTGACTTGACTCAAATTGACATGACATGACATGACTTCACATGACTTAAATTGACATGACTTGACAACTTGAATCAGTCTGATTTGACTGGATCTGATTCAAGTCGATTGAAGATAATTTAACTTGACAACGCAGTTCAGGGAGCGAAAACATGGACATCTTCTCTGAACAAATGTTGTTTACTCCGATGAAGACGGAAGAACAGATGGCTGGCTTACACCTGTGCCCCTCTGCATCAATGCACACACACACGCACAAATGCTTTTGTGACTCAGCATCCTTGCGTCAATACTGCCCTCAGCATCGTGCCGTTTGCCTGTTAGCCTGAACGTCTGGTCGTGACTGACGCTGAGGGGAGAGAATAAAGGACCGAGATGATGAGATGAGATGAGTAGAGATGTTAAATACCTGAAAAGAGAAATTACCCAGGCTGTGATTATCAAGGTTTTGGAAACAGATGCTGTTGCTACACACACACGAACGGGAGAGCAGGAATACACACACAATTTGTGTTCTTCGGTTCAGGTCATTATACTGAGGATTCTTACCAATATTATATTCCATTTCTGCCAATAGACCTCCCTAAATGCTACAAGTTGGTGCTTTAATGCATGAAACGTGTTGAGATCTCAGACTAAGCAAGAAAGCTATTAATTGTATTGATGTCTATGTATTGATGGGAGTCTCAGCCATGTCATCTTTACAGTGTCCCTCACACACTTTGCTTTTTATTCTTTCATTTCACTCGTCCTCTCCTTTACGAATCTAACTTCATTTTTCCTTCCTCAAACCTCCTGTGTGTGCGTGTGTGTGTGTGTGTGCGTGTGTGTGTGTGTGTGTGCGTGTGTGTGTGTGCGTGTGTGTGTGTGTGTGCGTGTGTGCGTGTGTGTGTGTGTGTGTGTTTTCATGTCTTCATCCTCTGTGCTCCTTTAAACCTCAGAAACAATAGAGAAAGACAAGCACAAGTAAACAGTGGCCGGTTGATCCCAGTGCACCACCCAGTGTGTGTGTGTGTGTGTGTGTCTGGGTCTTTGTGTGAGCCTCTATGCTCATGTGTACTCGGTATGTCCCAAGGAGCATGTAAACACTGCTACCAGTGTATGTATGCGTGTGTGTGTGTGTGTGTTGATGTAGGGAAGTGAAAATCAGTGCTCACACCTGTCTGTGTCCCCTGTCGTGAGGATATCGACTGTTTATTGTTCTGTGGTCAGGTTTCCTCTCACACAGCCTCACACAGCCTTTATCTGCATCACGGTGTGGGAAAAAGAACACAACAGGAAAGTTATCCACTAAACCTGACACAATCAGCAAACATTTATTTTGTGAACAAGCTACATGACATAGTAAAACAGTAAAACAAAATATTAATATAAAACAGTATAAAACACATATCTATCTTGTGTGTCTCCACCCTTTCTGTGTTAAAACAATGTGCTAAAACATGCTCAGTAAAAACATTGATTCATGTTTGTTTTTTTAAACATTACTGATTATTATCATGGATATTGTGAGAAACATTTGTGGATCTAAAGGTCCCCTCTGTGTAGAGTCAGATAAATAGCCATGTCCTCTGCAGGTCTCTGAGGAATGACTCAATGTTTACTCATTTCACTGAGTACAGAGTTTCAAGCCGAATTCTCATTTTTGGAACCAGCTTTTGCGCTGCTCTATTCTAATTGTATATGCTATATAACTATATATTAACTATATATTCACTTGCTTTATCACTAAGAGTGTTCAATACATCGTAATAAAGCAGTTTGGCATCATTTTCAGCCATTTTCAGTTCTCATGTCTCTCCTCCATGAAAAAATCTCCTCTCAGTCCGTGTCACTTTAAGCCTTTGTAAGGCCTGTGATTGGCGGATTTCATCATGTGACACCTTGTTGAACGCGGAAGAGAGCAACGAATATCTCGATATGCTTGGCACAACCCCGATGCGTAAAATCCATTGGTCCAGCAGAAAAATGCTGGCCATTTCCTCATAGAAGGTCCCAGCACGTTCATTTCAATGGAGAGAGAGTGGAGAGAGGGTCTATTTTCGCTGCATCGGATTTCAATGGATTACCTGCGGTTTTTCGGCATGAAAATCACCAAAAGGTACGCTCCGTTTCAATGTTTTTGCTGGGGAGCAGTGTGTTGTTTATTGGCTTTGTTAATGTAACTTTTGAATGGTTTGACGGAGGTGAATTTGGAGAGCGTGATTCGATGCGGTATCGAGCCCTAGTGCGAAATCATATATCCATCCGCCATGATCGCTGCCGGCTTTGTGATGGGAGATGAAAATCGGGTGCACAGTTGGCCAATTTTTGGAGATAAATCCGTGATTTTGTGATAAATCTTCTAGTTTATTGAATTAGTTTGTGTATAACTGTGTATAATTGTGTAAAATGGCTGGTATGATGATTTTGCCCAGACTTTTTTTGTTAATTCGGTATTTAATATGTCTGGAGCATTTTTGATATTTCTTGATGAAAAGTCCATTCGGAACCACTGTACCACACTAAACGGTCTCGCTCAACCCCCAAATGGGGGTCGCTCGTCACCAGTAGGTTTTAAGGGCTCAGATACGTAAGAAATGTCTGGAAAGCAACCACCACTTTGTAAGATGTTTTCAACTACTGGACAAAGGACATCACAGGATCAATTGTAAAAGATCCCCACAGCTAAGGATGTCCTGGAAACATCTGCAGCACAAGTTAATTCAACTTCCTCAGCATGTTTTCTTTGTAATGAAAGGGAAGGCATTCCTCTTTGTTACACCCATCAAAAGAACCAATACAACAGCAGGCCTGTTTCAACAGATTCAACTCAATCCAAGATTGGTTGAGAAAAACAAAGAGATGAATTTGTCTGGCATTCTCTCAGAATGTGTTGATAAAACAAAAGAGGAATCCAGATGTTGATATCCACGTTTTATCTCCTATCAACAAAGACTATATGACAAACAATGTAAGTTAAATAATCCAATAACGACCCAAGCCTGGATCCATGAAAACAAATCCAGTTAATTCCCAAATAATGAGTGTTGCATTGTAGCCAGTCAAACAAAACCTCCACACACACATGGCGCAGGTGTTCCTCCAACAACAGTCGTGCTCACACGTGCATCTCTTCTGAGGGGAACCCCGTCTGCTGGCTCTCCGCCCTGAGAAAAGACCTTCAGGCCTCTCTGTGAAATGTTGCAGCAACCTGCAGCAGCCTCCACTACACTGCAATTTCCTAAAGCACTCTTTCAGAGTGAGATTGTGGCTGTTATGTAGTGTCAAATGTTTGCGCTCCCAAGTCAAGTGCCAAGTCCCTTACGTTGGGTCATAATGCGCTCCTCACCAAATGTAACGCCACTTTAATATCATAGTTATAAAGTAAATTAGCAAAATCATGAATGGCTGATAAAATTGGAAGGAGACATACATTTCTAAAATGTTACATTTCTACATCAGAACCTGTGGAGCTAACATTAGCAGAGCACCGTAGCACGTCATTAACTAGCGCTTGCACTTCTAAGTTACGCTCGAGGTAAACTGAATGTATACACACGCTGCTCTTGCTTTTAATGATTGTAACAGTGAATGAAGACCTACCCGGCTATACAGGAACAGCGTTGTTCCTTAAGTTGATTGTCTTCTGTCTCGATTGCCAGGTGATGTGGTGGTTCACTTTAGCTTCTACTTCATCTTTTTAACCTGTTGTCTCTGCTGAATAAGTTTGACATCCTTCATATGTCTTTCAAATAATCTTTGTAGACTCTCGCTAAAAAAACAACACTAATGTGTTTACGCAGATAATACTTCTTCAGGCAGTGCAGTTAGTGACAGTGTGGGCTCCATGGTAACATAGCTCTGACAGCTTGACTGATTAGCAGAGGGGGTGCAGGGCTTAGCGAAGGGTCAATAGTAATCTCCAGCATCGCTACTAAATGGCCAAATAGAAAGAACGGATCACAAACAGTGATGCTGAAACTGTTGACTTTGTCCAAGTACAAGTTAAAAAGCCTTAGTCTATGATGAACTGTGCGTCTTTGTGTTGTTCGAGGTTCAGCCTTCCTGTCCTCATACCTTAACTTTACCATGAGGCTGTAAAACTGACCTCGGATCAGTCATCCGTTTCCAGCCCATGCTCTGAATACTTGAGAGGATTAGTTTGTTTGCTTCTATGAACATTCATCAGCTGTGTGTAATGTTTACCTCAGCAACCAACAGGGTCTCCAAATGTGGAGTGGGGATTTGGGAATGTATTTACTTTAAAAAGATATGAGAGAAAAGCAGAGTGGTTGTATTTTGGTTCTGTCTTGATTTTTATTCTCCGGGATAAAAACATGAATGACAAAGTTCATCCAACGAACAAGAGGGAAGAAAGATAAAAGCCGCAGCGTTTCAAGCTCATCACAGTTTCAGTCCGGTTTGAAAGCGATTGACTTGACAGCATCATTTCAAATGGTAAGTCAACAGTTATTATTTATCTGAAACTACAAAAGCAGCCATTGCACAAGTTAAAAGTTACTTTTACAAGTTTTAAAAAATGATCATGTTGGACTACAAAACTCATAATGGATGGGGAACAAGCAGTGTTTTGGCAGGGAATCTAACCCGTGGCTTCCTCGCTCTACTACAGTTCAAGCACGCACCTGTGCTGTGGCAGCTACAGAGCTGGATTAGAGGCAGTTCAACACAGGTACAAAGGCGACATAGTAACAGCTGCACACCTGTATACATAGTGTTACGTCTGCACACTGCAAAAAGAGGGGGGGAAAGCATTGATTTGAAACTTTCACAAGAGCCATATATTACAACTACATCGTACTGTTTGTGGGTGAAGTCATGTCTGAAACCTCTTCCTTCCTCTTGTTCTCAGCCTACTCCTTTTTTTTTACATATTCATTATGGTAGTCACTCTAGGGCTGTAACGTTACACCCACCAACGGCAAATAGAACAACAACAAAAAAGACAAACAGTGGCGGACGTTTAGGCGAAGGACAATGAAGCCGTTTCTCCAGAAGCCAGTCAAAGCAAACCGCTGGAGGAACAAATCCAAGGTTGCAGGACTCAAAGTGCCAAAATGAGTGACATTGCAGCTCTAGTTAACGTTTCAGTACGACGTGTTATCTTTGGCACAGCTGAAGTTCCATTAAATGGAGAGTAAGCCTAAAAGCAGGCCCCATTATTGCTTCTACTCCCTTTTCCTGTGGCGAAGCTTTTGGCGAAAGCAATTAAGGGTTAAACCGTCACAATGTAGGTCATCTCATCTCTTTATTGTGCAGCGTGTGTCTAGACTTTCCACTGAAAATTACACCAGCGGTGACAATAAATCCCACAGCGCTCCCACGACATGTGGAATACCCAATATCTCGATTTTTCAGAGTAAAATGTACACTGGATGTACATTTTATTATTAAATATACTGGTGAATCCTAATGATTTTATTGAATTCATTAAATCCATAAAGAAGTTGGAGATAAATATATTTTTATGCTCAATGTAAGAATCTCGATATTAATGTCTAACAATTGGTGCCATCATTGTAATTTCCTACTTAAATAAAGTTCGTAATTTAAAGTATTCACCTCCGTCTTCCTCTCTTTTCTGTACACTTGGGGGCAGCACAACTCGCTGTAAACAACGCACTGACATACAGTACGTATAAACATCTTGTGAAGAACTGCCTATTTCAACATAAAGCAGATACAACACCAGCATTCATTTGGAATCCTGTTTCTGGCCACCTCAATGCTACTTTCAGTTCCGGTTTCTTTTGTTCCCGAGGGAAACATCTGGCTTTTGAGCTGAAAAACATTCCATCACGTTCACTAGCCGGTTGCTTTTATCAGTTTTTTCCCCACTGAAAACAAGGATGAGGTGGAGTAAAACGGTACATTTGCAGGACATGAAGCCTAATCAATGAGCTAAAAGATGACACAGCACTCTCTTGAGTTTTCTGTGGGTTGTTCACTGTTCACATCATTGTTTATATTACAATATTACCGAGAGCAGCTTTAACTAAAAATAAAACCAAAGTCAAAACCATCATCAAGTTGTGTATTTCGTTTGGGGTGATTATAATAGTTATTTAGCCACATTTATTAAAAATAAAAAAGAACAAATGAGACCAAAACAAAAGTGGAAAAACCCCCAACATTTATTTTTAAAGGATTTTGCATAAAATGCCCTTTAAACAAATTAGAGGGACTAATAATAACCTAAAAATAAATAAATAAACTTTCTACAGTCCTATTCAGGGTTAGTTCACCCATCTGCTTCATGCGATGGCTGGTGTTAGAAAGGCCCTACCTCATACATACACACATTAACCCCTCCCGCATCCACCACCGCCACGGCAACAACTACAGCCGGCACGCTGTCAGACAGCGCTGCCATCTCGGCCCGTTGCCAGGAGGGTCGACGTTAATAGAACAATACTAACTTTTCATTTTTTTGTAACTGCCACTGTGTGTTTGGAAAAGTAAAAACAAAACATTTGAATGAAAAATAAAAAAAACAGTTCATACCTTTATCTGACAATGTGCTCCTATTGTACTTCAAAACGCACACCCACATAGAACTAAACAGTGAATCGTTTACATGTGAAGAGCATCGAGTCTCTCTGTCTGGCGCTCTGTAACGGCTTTATGAGTGTGTAGTCCAAAACATTGTCCCACAGTGTGAGGACGTATTTAATGACGCTCTGCGACATTGATCCCCGACTGAGATCGCTGACCCAGAAAATAAAAACAAACAGGAAAATTGCCCATACATTGAATTAAGACCCACTTTTCAGTGACGGTCCTCATACAAATGCCCCATACTAATGTCTTCAGCTCCGTCGCACTACTGACCGCATGAGCAATTCAAACTATAAATCCCAGGAATCCTGCAAAGAGACATCAGTCGACTGGTCTGCGCTGCTTTAGAGACGTAATGCAAGCAGGCTTTGAAGAAAAACATGGCTGAGCAGAAAAGTTTAAGTCCTATCTGTAGTTTTTCCTTTCTCTTGGGGATTCAGTTAGCTGTAAAAAATGAGAAAACAAAAAAACATCCCTAACACACCAAGGTCTTCAATCAACTTCACTCTCTTCCTTTAGCAGCATCGTCCGCTTTAAAACCACGCTGGGCGACAAAAACCAGCACAGACTGAACAGACAAGACGCTGAACGTTCTCGGGCATTTACTCCGACCGACCGACAGCGCAAGGCTCTCCACTAAAAGCGCTTAAGGATTGTAATGACTGCGGGACCAAAGGTTTCCAGTGCTTCGTGAATATCTGATATTTTTTAACTTCAACTTTTTGCTTAACAAGAAGAAATTGGCTACCAGGAGATTAAAAGTGTATTCTTGTAGGATTAAAAAAGAAAAAATGTAAGAAAGCTTTTTCGACTTGAGAGCCACGGCTGTCTGCAGCCTCTGACTCCAGCGACAACTAATGCCACAGCCGACTGCAACGCCTTCATACATTTGCCACCTACGGCACAACTTGCTAAATACAACATTTTTCAGATGAGGGATGATTCTTTACATGAACTTATTCACAACCAACAAAAAACCAACAGTAAAATAAAACAAAAAACAGTTCATTCAAATGCATCATACAAAAAAGAACACATTACGACCTACAAAGGATAGTTAGTGACTAAAAAGTGTCCATAAGAAACAAAATAAAAGTGGTTGAAGAGCGCTTAGACGTGGTAGCTTCAGTTGCCTGCATGTTTCTGTCTTCATCAGGTCCTTATCAGCACCCTGCAGACTGGGTGTGTGTGTGTGTGAGAGAGAGAGGGGGGGGGGGGGGGTCAAGCTTCATCAGCTGTGACATCAGATCCCAGAGGTCACCGTTTGTGCAGCCCAATATGCTGTACAGGCCTCTTAGGTCGCCTGCGGCACCACCTCCATCACCTTCTGACACAAGACCGTGGTCGAGACTGTAAAACACACACACACACAGAGTAGTGATTAAACACAATGTCACGTGAAGTTCTCCCGAAACTCAAACGGCGCGACAGGACGGCCGTCGTACTCACAGATTCCGTGCAGCATCCACTTGGGTTTGCTCTGCCAACGCACGCCGATAAAGTAGACGGGAACTCCCGTCGCAATGATGCCGAAGCCGATGGCGCACTCCACTGGGGTCTTCCAGATGGAGACGATGATGAGGAAGAGGCAGGCGAGCACAAAGCTCAAGGGCAGCAGAATATTCACCTGCAGGGAAAAGAGAGAGAGGGGGGGGGGGGGGGGGGGGACATTGGTAAATTATTGAATATCTTTTGCATCGTGGCTACGAGTCGGAGACTTTTCTTTACGCTTCGGGTTTTTAAACAGAATCTCTAAAAAGGCTCCACCGATCGCCTTCCTTACAGTTACTTTCCTAAAGTTGGAGCTTCTCTAGCTTCTGTACTGTGACGTAAGCGGAAGGGAGTATTTGAGTGGTGTACAGTTACAGGAGGGATGTACAATGATGTCTTGGATAATAGCGTGTTCCCAAACAACAACACAAAAAAGGCCCCTTTCTGTGTCGCCATGACAATGCCCATCGCGAGCACAAAGCCGGGTCCATAAAGACTGTCTTCTTTGGTGTGGAAGAACATGACCTCAGCCACAATAAATCCATCCGTTTGGATGAACTGCAGCGCCAACTGTGAGCCAGGCCTCATTGCCCATCAGTGTTGGACTTCACTAATACTCCTGTAAGCCGAATTAGGGGGGGGGGGGGGGGTCCTACAACCAGGTCCCAATAGGTTGTTATAGCAGCAGATTAATGGCCGTCAACAACCACTAATGAGCGGTATATTCAAGTGACCACATGCTTTCGGCCATGTAGACTGACCGTGGATTTAAGGTGGCGTGCATCTAACCGGGTTGCCGATGAACGGTATCCTTTGACCAAAAGAGGGAGTAAATGTAACTGCGTGATTCTCTGCTTCAGATGTGTTGAACAGCAGGAATGTGACAAGACAAAGAAAGGAGAAAGAAATAGAGTGGGAGAGTGAAAGAGGGATGGAGGTCAGCAGAGACAGTGCCACCAGTGTCCCACCAGTCTCACACACACACACACACACACAACTGGGCCAATAGATCTATCTGCCTCTTTCACTTCACTGCCCTGACAGACTCTGCCTCTGACCGAAACACAAGGTTGTGCAAGCGGATGGATGAGCCGAGTCATGGCAGCCGTCAGGCTCTAGGGATGCCCACACACACATCCATGTGCTCTTATCTTTGTGAGGACCCCATAATGCCTTCGCTAGCCCCTTAGCCTGACCGTCACAACTAAATGCCTGCCCACAACCCTGACCTAAACCTTATTATAACCTCAATTTTAAAACCAAGTCCTAACCCCCGAACAGGCCAAAATGTCCTCACTTTCCTAAACTGTCCTCACTTTGTGGTTAAAAATTTGTTGGTCCCCACTATGTAGCAGCATCGCACACTGGCATACAACTCGCATGCAAACAAAGTGCAACAATGGCGCTCTGTGTTTTACTGAGTCCTGCAGCAACTGGACTAGTCAGGAGGCATGGTGCGCTTCCTTACACACACACACACAAACACACACACACACACACACACACACAGCAGGCCTGACAAGCATCCAGCTTCTGTTCTGTCCTTTAATCTGCGATCAGTCTCTATTCATCCGAGCTCTGCTGAATGGATCTTTTTCTCTTCGCGTGAGACAAAGAGGAAACACTTCCTGCTGCCAAAGCTAACTCGAGCGGGAGTTGATGGCAACAAAGACGAAGTGAGACTCTCATGTCCAAACGTCTCCGACTGTCTTGTCCGTGCCCCTCTACGATCATCATCAGAATTTTTTTTATCAAGTTTGGCTCACCTTGATCGGCCGCTCCATCTCCGGCTTCTTATAGCGGAGCCACATCATCCCGACGATTGCCAAGGCGATGCAGAGCCAATTGAAGAAGCTGAAAAAGTTTATGACGGAGAAGATGTCGTTGGAGAAGGCGTAGAGCAGCGTCATCAGGCACTGGAGGGAACGAGAGCGAAGCGATTGGGTGTGAGAACCAACAGTCCTTTGTTTCCGTTAAAACATTGTTGTTGCTTTACATCTACACAGATCCAACAGCAGCATGATCCTAATACTTCTGATTTAAAGGCTGGGGGAAAAAAAAGGATTTATTCGGCAAAGGCATCTGTGTTTTAGCGTACTGTGAATTAGAAAATAGGAGGACATACAGTGAATATAAGTGAGGGCAGCGGGGTCAGCAGGGTGGGGTGGATCATTGACAGCAGACTGGGCAGGTGACCCTCCCGGGAACCCACGAAGAACAACCTGAGAGGGGAGGAAAGACATGGACGCCGAGTATGAACACAAACCTTTTTGAGGTCTCACCATTTCTACAAAAATCGATATAGTCTCCATGCACTTATTTGTTTCTGGGTTATTCTGTTCTTGTGTGTGTGCGATCGCGCGCGCGTGTGCGTGTGTGTTTTACCTGGATGATGTGAACAGAGAGCCGTTGACCGAGCCGAAGCAGGACAGGCCTACAAACACAGGGATGATCCACGCCATCGGACCCAGGTGGCTGTTACCAAAATCCTGCAGGAAAAACACACACACACACACACACACACGCACACATTATAGACAACCATAATAAGTCACGTTGAGTAGCAGAGCAGGGCCAGTCCCACCAGGAAGTGGAGCAGCATCGACAATGGCTTCACAGTTTCTTCATTTGTGCGATCAACTCCTGTCTAATAAAATAAATTGCTCTTCTGTGTTCATACTCAGACAGAGGAGGGTTGAATAAAAGCTATGACGGCTTTCTGTGTTTTTCCCTCAAAGGGCAGCAGTGTAAAGACGGCTTTCTATTGGTCACCAGAGTTGAACTTATATATATTATACGTCTATATATTATACAACTGTAGCATATCCAGAGGGAAGCCAAAGAGCTGCACTGTTGTACTGCTGGATTATCAGACAGTGTACCCTGCTGTGTACATGTTGAGATATATATACATATTCTACTATACTTATCCGTATTTTATTATACTGTACTGTTTGACATTCTATTTCATGGTGTCCTACGTTTATATTGCTGTACTATACCATAGTGTTGCTGTAATGTAATATTCCTACCTCTCCCCTTCTACTATATCTCATATCATAATTTACTATTTTATGCTGTATTACATTACAGATTGTTTTGCATTATACTCATATTAGATCTCTATATTAATACAGACAAACACTAAGCACCATTACTTAATCATATCATCAGGCTGGTGTACACTGCTAACATGGACTTGATGCTATAATATCAGATCAAACTGTCACTTTACCTTGCTATTTTGTCTCCATATGCTCTTGTATAGTATTTCTATTTTTTTAATATATATATACACCTAGGGCTCCAATAACGAATCGATTATTAAAATAGTTTTCATTATCGATTATCAAATTTCATTATCGATTCGTTGTGTCGCGCGATTATTACGCCACTCAATAAGTCGCGGAGATGTTTGAGAAAAAAAGGGAAAAAAGAGCGGAGCACAGCAGTTGTTGTGAAGTGGAGCTTCTAATGACGACCAGGACACGTCTGGTTTTCAACGGAACACTTTACTTCCTGAAAACTGCAGTTTAACTGTTACAGTGAACAGGCCGCGCTCTTGCACCCGACATATACGTTAGGTTTTCACTTATCGTTATCATTGTTGTCGTGAATAAGCACGTATCTACTTCCTGTCTCTTCACAGTAAAATCACTTCCGTTTTCATGCTCTTCACAATAAAACTAAATATGCGATCAAACAATTTACAACAGAGGAAAGAGCATCGGGGAGACCCTTAACGTTGTTCTGAAACATGGCGGAGGCAGAGAAATCAGTACGACCTCAGTCGTCCAAGGTGTGGGAGCATTTCACACTTAATAAATTGAAAAAGTGTGTTCATTGCAAGATATGCAAAAGCGACAAGATATGCCACGGGAAGTTCTGACGTTCAAACAAATCCTGTTCATTTTTCTGATTTGTATTTTTCTTTATTTTTCATAAATTATTTGTTGTTCTGACAGCTCAGGTCCCTTTAAACAAAAATATACATATTTTTGTTCACATGTGTATGTTTTTTGTGTTAGTCCAGGGGTCTTCAATGTTTTTCAGGCCTAGGACCCCGAAACTGATAGAGAGATGGAGCAGGGACCCCCAACTATATATATATATATATTGTATAAAATTGTGTTTTATATTAAATGGGCCTAGTGCCATGTATAAACACACCTCTATGTTGTGCATTCAGTACAAAGCTATTCAAATAATACACAGGTTCATATATTCATGTTTTCATTTTAAACTGGTACAGTGAGGAGGGAGGCCGAGCCACTGCCATTTATAAACACACCTTGTCAGCTGATACCAATGCCAATATCAACATTGTCTGTCAATTGCATGATAATCATGCACACAAGCTATTCAAACTGATGTTTTCATTTTAAACGTGGAAACGAAAAATGAGTGATGTCCTATTAGTACCACTGCCATCCATAAAGATACCGGTTATCTTTCATACAATACTGAACTATTAAAATAATGGACAGATTCATGTTTAGAGAATTTTTTATTTTCTAATCAACCAAAAATTTCGCGGACCCCCTGCAGTACCTCCGCGGACCCCCTGTTGAAGACCTCCGTTAGTCCATTTGTTTTTTAATTATTACTTTAACAGCTCAGGGATGTTCAAGGAGCAACCTGTTTGTGCACTTTCTGAAGATCAGTTCTGTTTTTGAATAAAGGGTTGGAATTTAATGCTTTAAAAAAATATATATATATATCCGATTAATCGGAAAAATAATCACCCGATTAATCGATTATTAAAATAATCGTTAGTTGCAGCCCTATATACACCTCTTTTTCATTTCTTTCTTTTACTTCCTCTGTTTATCTGTAGTATCGCTGTCTTTGTGCTGCTGCAACAACCGAATTTCCTCGGTGTGGATCAATAAACGTATCTAATCCTGTGATTAGAGACCACCCCAACAGCAAAAATGTATTGACCGTATTTGGCGCCTTTCACACGAAAATAAAGTAGTGTGTTAAGTAGTGTGTGTGTGTGTGCGTGCACACTCACCACGGCCACGGCCTCTGAGACGAGCATCTGCTCGGGGGAGAGGGTGGTGAAATAGGCCAGGTTGGTCAGAACGTACACGACCGTCACTATGGGCAGAGAGATGATGATGGCGCGGGGAAGGTTTCTGAGAGACACACACACACACACACACACACACACACACTTTTAGTTACAGACGATCGATGATCGATCACTCCCCCTGCAAACAAGTCTGTATTTTATCATGAAACGAGTACAAGTCGCTCGTCAACACTCACTTGAAAGGCTCAATCATCTCCTCGGTGACCAAATTCAAGTAGTTCCTGTGAGCAGAAAAGGCAGAGACATCGTATGTAGTGAAACACAGATACAATGCACACTGTATTAAAAACTCAAAGCGATGACAGTGAAACACTGACTTTATCGATCCCCAGTGAACTCACCAGCCACCGTAAGCAAACAGGCCGCTGTAGAGCGACATCCCCAAGCTGCCAAACTCATATCTGGACCCCTTGAAGGAATTTTCTGGAAGGAGACGGTCTACTCCACCTGGAGAAAGGGACAAGGAAAAAGAATTGGGTTCGGACCAAAACAAATTTAATCCACCTGTCTGCATTATTGCATTACCGCAGGCGAGTCAGTCTGGAGAACCCCAAAAAGCGGAACAATAAACGAAATAAACCTGCGGTTGCCAAACACGCATCACAAAGCCTCGGCTTAAATCTGTCTCTGTATGTGGATCAGGGAGCGAGTTAAGATGGGCTGAGACGGTCAATAAGTGACCCAGACAGTGGAATGGACCCACGGCATTGCAGGACAGACGGAGGAAAGCTTTGTTGCCTTGCTCGAGGGCAGGGCAGCAGTCGTCGAGGGTATTACTGTCCAACTTCAATTTATCAGCTGGTTTTTGTCCGGATTTAGGACACTTTGGACACAGCCCCATCTCCTCTGAACTCCAGATTTGCTGCCGGCCACATTCCGGAGGGAGCAGCTCCCCACAACGAGCACACACATTCCCGGACACAGCGACGGTTACTAAACCAACAGCCTGGGGCAGTGTTGGTAAATGGGAGGGTTAGCTCTAAGCCGCCGTGTAGCGTGGGAAGCGCTGCGCCCGATTACCGCCCACTCCTTTTGACTAACTGCCCGATGTGCGTCCTGAGGTCCCGTTGCTGAGCCTGGTCAGCGCTGCTCTACATACCAGCCTGACAGGGGAGCTGTGCCGGGGGTCTCTGGGTCCTGGTCTGCGCCCTTTCTAAGCTCGGGTCAATAACTGAGGTTCCTCGTGGTTGTTTCAACTCGTTCAATGAAGCATTGAAAAAGGTTTCCATCACTTGGGTTGAAGTAATTGAATTGAGGAGTCTTCAAAAGCCAGATTGGTGCGAGGTGTTGGGTGTCCGCTGACAATCCAAGGCGTTCTCTTCAAATGTCTTGTTTCGTCGAACAAACAGCCAACATTTTCATTATACAGCTAGAAAGGTCCACTCAGTAGAGTGCAGATGGAGGTGAGGGTAACAAAAGCGTGGATTTATTTATCTCTTATGGCTCCAAACTTTAGTGGAGTATAACATACCGGGTATGGAATTAATCTGCAGATGCTCTGGTTCAAAATGATCGATAGATTATTTATGAGCCACGAAAAAAGGCCACCATGTGGCATACAACAGACTTGGTAAGGCTGGGTCAATGATGGTATAAAAGTGCCACAGGAGATTCTTGAGCATACAGTCATAACTGAGTACAACAAATATCCGGCTGATAGGTCAAATAGAGATCAGACAGACGCAACACACACACACAACCGAACACATGATCTGAACATCAGCGAGGCTTGAGCTCAGAGGAACACCTCATTTGTTCCTAACCTTTAAAGCTTGATATTGTGCTTATGTCTGAATCATCACTGACTTACTTTTATGAGTGGAAGACTCATTACGAGTTGCATCGTAAAGAGTGTGTGGCGGACCAACAAACAACCCTCTGTGTGTTAATTCTACTCTTGCACTGCAATTTACGGGTTTATTCCTTCTTCTGTTGCTCCCAGATCACTTTCCACAACACTGGTCAGGAAACACTCAGCCGGTCACATGATACCAGTGCCAGGCAGTGAAAGTGAGACACACACACGGAATAAAATATGCATGCACCACCCAGAACACACACACACACACACACACACACACACACACACACACACACACACACACACACACACACACACACACACACACACACACACACACACACACACACACACACACACACACACACACACACACACACACACACACACACACACACACACACACACACACACACACACACACAATCAAAAGGTGCAGACGTACCAACAAAGACTGAATGAGAGAAAACCTGATTCCTACCGCTAGAGCATTTAAATGAGGTCTGGTTTAATAATGGGGATGAATAGAATTGAATCACTTCGAGTCAATTTGCATTAACAAAGTAAAGTGACTGTTGACTTAAATTTAAGCTGGGCTAGCCGTCTCCAAATGCTTCAAGTCTTTATGCTAAGCTAGGCTAATAAGCGCGTGGCTCTCGTGTGGTGTAGATCTTCTCATCTAACTCTCTGAACGAACACTAGATTCCTGAATTCCTTTATTTTTTTAACAATCCCTTTTGTCCTAATGATCCCAACGTCATTAGGGCCCCCCCCCCCATTGTCCAATCTGATGAACTGAGAAACGGTCCTTTTGTGTTGACTGAAGTAGAACACTTTACCAACTGCAGTTATCATTATCTGCACAGAAAAACAGCAGGCGTAGCGCTACTTGAGATGTCAGCTAAGCTGAATTTAAACTGCACCATTAACTTTTAGCATTCTGTGGTTGTCTTCCAAGGAGAAGACAAAAAAATGCAAAAATCAAGTATTTCCAACATAAAAAAGCAGTGCGGTGTGTGTTTTCAGCATGTTTGTAGCCCTGGTCTTTGCGCTGCACTGCTGGTACTTGTTGGGGGCTTTGGGCCACGAGAGGAGAAACAAAATGAGAAAAACAGGCGAATAGTTAAAGGCAAGAGGGCACACACAAAACGCTCTTTTAAAAAAAAAAAAATCTTCATGTCACCTGATCGTTCCAACGGCACGGGGCTAAGTGGTGAGCGAGAGTGGCGTGAAAACCCTGCTTTGTTCCACGAACGCATCATAACAACGGCTTGTGCATCCGCAATCCTCGGTCTTCCAGTGTCCTCTTTTTTAAATGATGAAGCTGGCATGGAGGGTTACGTCCTGCTAGGAGGCCGTTGGCTGTAGTCTTTCTGTGTGTGTTCAAGGAGAACGTTTTGTGCTCGGCAGTGACCGAGTTTGCTTTCGGTTTCAAACAGACCGTGGATCAGGTCAAGGACAACAAGACGGTGAGGATCAGGTGGCCTGAAGAAACCACAAAGTAAATCAGATGTAAGTTTACGTAGCTGCTGGTCAACAAGAGATCCGTCTCCGTGAGTGTTTGCCTTCCTGATTAGCAGCTTTACTGCTGCTAATCAGATCACACCGTCCTCTAATCAGAGACCCCAGCAGACTCTGACCTTATGAGCCTCAGCGATCAACGAACACAAACACCACCATGACGACGAGACGGAAACTACTGCATCTCTACCCGATCACGCAAAATAAGAGTTGCACCATTTCACATCTAATTAAATGTAGGCAGAATGACTTGTTAATTATTCCTGTAACAGCACCCATTACTTAAATTCCCCCACTTTTTCCCGGTCAATTCACCTCTCCAAAGGATGCACTTATTTCAGAAATTCAATGCCGAGTAAACAGCCTGTATTATGCGTCGCTTTCTGAATCAGATGGCTTGGTTATTACAATAAATGTGCACTCTTAAAACACCTACAAATCACTCAATAACCTCCCCTTCCAACAGCCAGTGAGGGCCGCAGCGAAGACGCCCCGACTGCGATTGTGTTGATGTAATCGAAGCCACGCGCTCCGGCTTTGTCTGGATCTAGGTAATCCGAGGTGTCTCAGGTAAACGGTTATTAGAGGCGCTGTGATGAAAAGGGCTGCCGTTGAAAAGATTTAGGAATTCGGCTAAACACGGGCCGCCGAAGTAGCACAGCAAAAGGACGGGAGTTACAAATGAGTAGAATTACGCTTCACGCTGCAGCTGCACACCTGAGCGGCTATTAGACGGGAAGGGTTTGCATTGTGTTCACGTGGATTGAGTGCGACTCAAAGAATGAGTGAATTTCCTTTATTTGGAAAGTGTCCCAAGCACAAGACTTCACTTTTTAAAACTCAATAAACCTGCCAGTCATGAGAAAACTTCTACAGCTACTGACATGATGCACATTTGCACTATTGTATATTTGTAATGGTGTTTACGAGTATTACATGTACCTTCTTGGCTGAAGACACATATTTCCACTGAGGTGGACAATAAAGTCAATCTATCCAACTTCTAAAGTTGCTCTTTTTTTACCTAAAGGAGAAGAGAGGACCCGCTGTGATGTCCCAAAACACTTTCACAGAAATCCTTTTTTTTTGGACCAGACAATGCTCCATACATATGTTGCAGCAGGTTTAACTTTAATCTGTGGTCCCTGAACCCTCTGCTGCTGATCTCTGCCAGTGAACAACCCACATACTGTACCTCTTCCACTCTCTCTACCCCTTTCTCTCTCTCCGTATAAAACCTCTCTTTCACACCCACCTTTGCCTCTCTCTGGCCTCCTCCCTCCGCTTCATCTATGTTTCTGGTCCACTTGTGAACAATTCCAGTGTTGAGGGCCTGTTTGCCCACCAGTCAGCTGATCCGAGACCTGTGACCTACGCACAAACAACCCACTGTTTGTGTGTGTGTGTGTGTGTGTGTGAGAGAGTGTGTGTGAGATGAAGGACTAAACTTCGATCTGACTTTTCAATCAATAATCGACAACTTTTGTCTTGATTTGTTTGATCCTGGTGACATAATGAGGGCAGCGTCACGTTACAGCAACAAGGTAGAAGTTGGTCTTACTGTCACATTGTTTCACCAAACATAATTTTCTCATAGACTTCTATACAATCTGACTTTTTTTTGCAAACAGAGGCGTCTCCCCCTGATGGCCATTAGAAAGAATGTAAAGTTAAGGCTTACGGTTCACTTTTCAGACGCGGAGGCTACGTCCAATTATTTTTTACACACATATGATCATATCATGCAAAAAAATGTATTTGATTCCAATTCTAAATTGTATTCAGCACTTCAACATTTTTTGGTTGTTTAGCAAATTTTCTAGATGGTTTTAGATGCTTTAACCTCTAAAAACTGGAGGTTTGGTGTTGCACTTCAAGTTAAAGTGAGAAAACTGCTGATTTTCAAAGCCGGCTAGAGTCAATGTTAGGTGTCAGGACAAAGGGTGAGGAGGTCAAAGGTGAGCTCCACAAGCACCCGTCAGTCTCTGAGACCTCCACCTCACTGTAAACTCGTTGCTCAAAGAGAGATGCCTTTTGAGAGAACAAAAAAAAAAAATCGACAACACTATTTGCTTTGTGATAATATTCAATCTCGTGCCTCACGCAGACTCATTCAGGTTCAACAAACGGATTTGTTGACTTTCCATGTATCAGGTTTTGGTTCTTTCCTCTAGAGCAGTGGTCACCAACCTTTTTAAGCCCAAGATCCCCGACCTCTGCCTTGGTGACAGGGAAGATCTACCTATTGAGGCGTTGAGAGAAAAAGATTGTCCAGAGCCAGGGCGTTTCTAGGATTCAAAGAAAGGGGGACGTAGCCCTAAGGGGAGTGCGGCATTTTTGCAATTTTTTTTGGGGCCTATTTGGGGCTGCGAAAATCCATTGTTTCAGACAGTTCATCAGAAAGTGTTATTTTGCTCTGTAGTTTTGCTTGCATTCAGTATATGATAACACAAGAGACAGAATTTCAGGGTCACAGTGAAATTTGACAACACAAATATGAACTTTTATCAAATAAAGAGAGAAATAATTTTCCTGCTTGTAAAGGAAAGACGGATAAACTAGCTTTCATATCCGCGTCACTCCCAAATCCTAATTCTTAAAGGGGCCGCACACAATGGATGGAGAATGGACCTGACAGTGTCAACTTTTGACTGGTTTCATTATGAGCAGAAGGGAATACGATTTTGATCAACATTTACATCTATTTTGTTGTCCGTGTAGTTTTTACATACAAGTGATATTTTATGCTAATTTGGACACTATCACTGAGATAAAGATTAACTAGTTCAGTGTCAAATATACCATTCAATGGAAAAAAAAACATGAACAACAAAAATAAAAGAACACATTTCAAGTACATCTTAATTATCGAATGATAAATATTGTATGATGGGCTGAAATGGAAGGCACCCAATGCATTCACTATAATCAAGTCAAATTAGGATTACAATGTACAGAGAAAAACACTACAGGACTAGATCCGGAGAGGACTTTCCGCTTTGACATGATTTTAATCGGTCTGAAGTTGCTTTCGCGTTGCCTGTCGATTGTGCGCACGGCTCTTCAGTTGCATGCCCTTATAAGGAGCTGGCGGGGCGTTTCTGTATGCAAATCCAGGTGCACGCGATTTAAGAATCCTCATTCGGGGGGGGAGCACAGCTATGAGGAAGTGCACTTCGGCTGTGTAAGAACCCATTTTCAGGCGGAGATCTTTTCTGACGTTGGTCTTCCGAAGTCCGTAAGAAAACATTTCAGAAGACATTTCAGAAAATGGTCGAGAATGAGGCCCAATGTGTTCCTGAATTTATTTGTTTTTTATTTTGGAGAGCGACAGGGAAAGTCTCTGAGATCGGCCGGTCGATCGCGATCGACGGGTTGGCGACCACTGCTCTAGAGTTTGATTTCCTGAGCTCACTTCCTGTCTAAGATAGTCACAACACTATACCTTCTTGGAAAAAAAAAAAACACCCTTCAATGGTCTGATGACTACAAGTGAATGGGACACAAGTCCCTCCTAGGGTCGCACGGACTGTTTGAGTGTTTGCGTGACTCGGACTTCTTGCAGCCAATAAATAGATTTCCAATGAAAGGAGCCGTGTTCTGCTCGAGAGCCATTGTCCGGTCTCCGTGCCGTCCTCCGGTATTTGGCTACACTTCACAACATCCTGTGGCCTTAATGAGGCTTCGGGCCCGGCTCCGGGGAGCTAAACACCGGCTACTCCGCTTCCACTCCAGATTTACTTTGGTCAGAAGGGTTGGAAATGAGCCACCAGCCAAATGCAGATTGGGTCGATTTTGGAATCCGCCAGCCAAAGCGGCAGGTAGACAAAACAAAGTTAATTGCAAACACGCTGCAGGAATTTGATCAGATATCTCAGAAGCAATGCAACACAAATTAAAATGTAGGTTTCTCATCAATTGTGTTTTGCATACGAGGTTATGGTTGTCTCGGTCAAATTGGCTTCACAGAAACAAATTACCCACCCCCCCCCAACAAAACTAATCGGACAGATTTTTCTGTAAGCTTGAAATAAATGCCTTCAATGAACTCATTTCAGTTTAGTATTCCCCATCAGAGCATGAGAATGTCTGTCGATGGGATGCTCCTTCCCTGGAATCCCATGGAATCTGCATTAACAAACTACCGTACTTTCCGGACTATAGAGCGCACCGGTATATAGGCCACACCAGCTGATTTTTAAAAGAAAAAAAATAATTTGTACATAGATAAGCCGCACTGGTCTATAAGCCGCAGGTGTCCCCGTTGAACAGCAAGATGCTTTCAACAGTACTAAAGTTGTCTTCTGTGAACATCATAACATGTCGCTAGCTTCTAAGCTAATTTTAACATTACGGCCAATGGGGAAATGCTAACCACGATTAGCATTAGCGAATATAGTGAATATAATATATATTCGTACATCTTTTCATGCAGACATACTTACAGACTAAGGTCTCTCAAGGCTACCAAACTGAAGAAGTACAACGAAGCAGCGTGTCTTCTCATTAGGCAATAACTTGTTGCTCGTAGCTCATCTTGGTTTGCAATATAACTCTGCTGTCCGGAGTCTGCATTTGGGTCCTTGAACACACCACATCGTGTACCGGTACCTTCATGGCTGAATGACAACGAATGGCTGAGATAAAGCAGACTATCATCATACCAGCCATTGTAAACACAATTATACATGAACTAAGATCATATCTGGAAGATTTGCCACAATTGTGAAAAAGCTGCTCTTCTCATGCAGCGTGTCTACGTTGCTCATAGCTCTGAATAGCATTTACGGCTAACTGGCTTGGCCAGTTGCTGCTAGCACAACAGCTATTCAGAGCTATGAGCAACAACAGTTATTGCCTCATTGCTTTTCGTTTGGTAGCCGTGAGAGACCTTAGTCTGTAATGCAAGTATGTCTGCATGAAAAAATGTACGAAGATATATTATATATTCGCTAATGCTAATCGCGGTTAGCATTTCCCCTTTGGCGGTAATGTTAAAATTAGCTTAGAAGCTAGCGAGTCGGACATGTACTGTTAAAAGCATCTTGCCGTTCAACCTTTTTTGTTAACAGTCCTAGTGAGAGGTAGGTCAAAGGTGCTTCATCCATATTGTAGCGACCCTGTCAGTAACAGCTGGTAGCAGAGGGGTTGCTGGTAGCAACTGTTCTGTGTCGGGAGCTAGTAAATGTTGTGTTAGACCGGAACCGGAAGTTGCGGTTGTTGTTGTTGTGGTGGCGAAAAGCTACGGAAAAATCCGTATATAAAGCGCACCGGACTATAAGCCGACGCCTCAAAGCGTGGGGTAAAAAGTAGAGGTTTATAGTCCGAAAAGTACGGTATTTGTAGAGCTGAATTAACCCCTCACGGTTTGTACTTTTATCACACGAATTTCTACCAGAAGTGGTATATTTTTAACCCAAACCACAATCTTTTCCTAAACTTGGTCAAAACCTGGTCAGTTTGTTGCCTAAATCCACGGATGGATTATTGAACGGCCTTCCTGGGCACAGGCCCAGGGGCTTAAAAATCGACTAATTGTCACTCAAAGAGACACGTATCAACCAGAAAGAGACTCAAAAACAACAATTAAGTCTGCGTGTCTTGCTCCTATGTAGGACAGGTGGTGAGGCCTTTTGTCTCTTAATAGAAACGTCTGCCTGAAACTTGCATGCATGTGTACTCGCATGTGTACTTGTTGGTTTGCGGATTTTATGATAAAATGCTGATTGCTGACTAATTAATAATGTTGCCAGACAAGTAGAACAAATTGCATAAAAAGGTCCCTTGCCAGTAGGACAGAGCTCTTTTTTTATACTAATATCACACTTTATTTTTTTTGAATGACAAGGTATTTGAAATTATTCAGAAATTCGATAAATGACATTGAACGCAACGTGCTTATGTCATTTCATTGTGGTGCTGATGCACACAGCTTATGGGGTGCATATATGGCCCTTGAAGACGTTCATGACCCTCGGACGGAACCGTGTGACGTATGTGCTCGTGCGAGGTACCTTGTCCGATCTTGACGAAGCCGATGATGATGATCATCCCAAGAGCCAGCAGCTTGCCCGCGGCGAAGATGTCCTGCACTCTGGTGGCCGCCTTCACACTGTAGCAGTTCACAAAGGTCAAAACGACTGCAAAGACAGAGCGAGAGACAGAGAGAGAGACAGACTGTAAGTGGCATCCTTGAGAAGTAGCTCTCTGAATTCCACCTGGTGCTTCACTCAGTCTATTATGCAACAGAGGATTTTTTCATTGGGTACACAAACAATTAACTTTTCTGCAGCCGTTTTTAACAGTGTTTCCCCCGAAACCCTCTTTCAATTTGTACTCAAATTTGAGGTTGTGTAGGCGCGTGCATGCCTGCGTGTGTGTGTGTGTATGTGTATGTGTATGTGTATGTGCGGCTCTAAAAGCATGCTGGAAGCTGAAGAGGAATCCGCAGATTGGTTGAATAAACACTTCCCTCTATACACCCCTCTTTGATTTTACCCACACATGTGGAGTGATGGTAACCACCTGCGCACACACACTCATGGGGTTGTTGAAGCAGCCCCCTGAACCCTGGACCCCATTAAAAGTGATTAACCAAAGCAGCAGGTTCCCTTCAAAGCTCCTAAATCAGGTCGGGGGCCACGACAGAAAGACGAGACGGAGCACAATGAGGCTCTGTGTTAAAGAGACCTCGACAAAGGGGAGAGGGAGCCTGAGTACAGTAGATGCACACATACATTCACACAGGGATGCACATACACCGCTGGCTGTTACGTGGGCAAATGTGTGTGTGTCTGTACATGCATGCACAAAACACACGCACGTGCGCAAGCGAACACACAGAAATACCTCGATCTCGATTACACAATTTCAAATTCCCAGAGAAACAGGTCAAATGGAACGATCAATCACCAAAATAGACCGACGGGGCTGTAGATGGATGTGTGTTTGTGTGCATGGAGATTTGGCTCTCAGGCTCACCGTGACCACCCCACTGCCTATACACACGCGCGCACGCGCACGCGCACACGCACACGCACACACACACACCTGAGTCCTCTCAGTCTACGGCTTTGTCATGTGGCCTCAGTCAGGATTTAGCCTTCAGTCAATCTGAAGATTAGGTGTTAGGGTTCCTAGCTGGCAGCACACACACATATATTCATATACGCTATGTCAAGTGGCAACATATATTCAGATACAGGTGCAGTGTGTGACTTGAAGGGGGGGGCTTTGAGTGATATTAAATGCATGACATGTTTCTTCATCGCATTTAGTCAAATTTGCATACTTATTTTACTGTTTTACACATAAAAATATATATATACTAACAACTAATTGTATTTGTTTAAAAATAATTAAGTAGGCCACAACGTATAATACACAATAATAGCATATTTTAGCGTCGTTGTTTTTTAGTTTTGAAAGTCAGACAGTAAAATAAAAATGATTATCATTGTTCCATAAATGTGGAAAAATAACATGTCACTACAATAAATCACAAAAGAAATAGCACGTACAAGGAAATTAAATGACTACTCCTAATGGGTGTAACTTAACGAGACAATGAGCTGGTGATGCGCGCGAGCATCCTTTGTCATCAAGCGGCTGATGTAAGAACGCAGCAATTAATTGCACGCCACTCTTCTTTGAGGCTGCACGCGGGGGGGGGGGGGGGGGGGGTAACGTGGCTCGGCTGGCATACTCACGGATGCAGAGGCAGGCCACGAGTTTGGCCCCTTCCTCCGGCACCGGGCACACGGGGAACAGGGGCTTGAGGACGTAGGTGGCGAACACGTAGGCGACGATGTACTGCGAGGACGGCCGGATGATGAGCAACTCGATCCAGAGTTTGAGGAAAGCCACCAGGGAGCCGTACACCTCCAGGATGTAGGTGTAGTCCCCTCCGGACTTGGTGATGGTGGTCCCCAGCTCCGCGTAGCAGAGCGCTCCCACCGTGGAGAACACCCCGCACACCGTCCACACCACCAGGGACAGACCCACCGAGCCGGCCTCCTTCACCACGCCGGACGGCGTGACGAAGATGCCCGAGCCGATGATGGTGCCCACGATGAGGGCCACGCCGTTTAACAGGGTGATGTTCTTTTTCAGGACGATCCCTCCGTCTCCCGCGGCGTTGTTGGGGTCGCCCCCCGTCGCTCCGCCCTGGTCCCCCTTCTCCCCGACGCCGCCCGGCGGGGACAGCATCTTTTCCGTGACTTGCTTGTCCTCTTCCCTTTCCGCCGAGGAGTTAGAGGTTCTCTTTTTTAACCCCGACATCGTTGGCTCTAGTTTCCTCTTCCTTCACACTAGCACGGGCTTCCCGCTCTCCGTCCTCTCTCTGTCCGTCAGGTGCGTGGTCTGATGCCGGCCGGGCTCAACCACGAGGAGTCCGCGGTGAGTCTGCTCGTGTGAGTCAGAGCGGCGTGCTTTCTGGTACCTCTACTCTATCCGCGTGCGAAACTGCTATGACAATTGGCATGATGGCCCTCCTCCGTCAAGGCCAGCCCCTGCTTCTGGTTCGGCGTCTCCTCCTCATCAAAACCCTGCATCACGTTACCGCACTCTAGCGGCGGAAGGTGGTTCTACATCTATCTGTGCTACACCTCACCCCCACCACCACCACCACCTCCCAGTGATCTGAGGTTGATGGACCCCAGTAGATGCTGTCTTTATGGCATCATCTCTGCATAAAACAACATGGAATACTAGCAATACAGCACAGAAGCTATAATTACTCAACAATAAGGAAGCTGGACTGGTTTTATAGTGTTGTCTGTGAGAGCCTCTGACCACCCCTGGGTTGAACATTGCGTTCGATATGAAAAGTGAAATACCACCCGATTATTATCGTAATTCTAGCCCACTTTTTGTTTTTACCATGTTCCCATCAGGTCTGAGAGTTTGTCATCATTGAATCAAACACATCACCATCAGGGCTACAGGGGACTGAAGCATAATTTCGGCATCCGCCTGGTTCGAGGCTGGGCACGCCCTGGGCAGGTTAACACAGATCTGTATGTAGACAGGCAACCATTCTCACACCTGCAGACAAATTGGAATAACCAGTTCAGCTAAACCGCCCTATACAAACCCATGGCCTGTACACCAGATTAAAACAATATATACAGGACAAAAGCTCCATCGTTTTAAATACAACGATTCTGCATATATTGGAAAACAATAGAAACATGCAGTAAGAGAAGAAACTGTGCTTTCATTCTTGAACGTATTGATTTGCACATTTCTCTGGAATTTCTTCTCTTTCGTCACACCTAAAATGTATCTTCATATAATACTCATTCCAAGATTTAGTCCGTCGGCGATGAACTTAATTTTTTATACAGTGGATGTCAGGACAGACTTTCTGTTAAAAAGAACTGCACTTCGGGGTTTTAATTCTATAGGTGATCATGTTCGGTAAAGAAGGGCTGATTTAAGGAACAAGATAGACAAGCAGTTAAGTTTAACAATGACTCTGGCCACACCCAGCCACCCAACGATGCTGGTAAATGCCGCTTAACCACAAGCACGCGATCATCAGTCCTGGATGTTTAAAGGGACGACAGACACCAGTCAGTTGACTCTCAAACCACCTCTCTGCCAGGCCCACAAGCTCACCAGCAGACACACACACACACACACTAAAACGCCATGAGCCAAAATGTTAGAACTTGAAGTCCTCTTGTAGCCTCCCTGTCTCGTATCACGGGGAGACAGAGAAAAAAAGCATAAGCGTCAATATATGAACACGAATAGTCTCAAAGTGGAAAGCCCCCCTAGAGACAAACACATTATGCTCTTAATACTTCTGATACATACAAACACATCCACTGACTAGAGCCACAGACAGACTATTTCCTTTGTTGAGACGAGGTGGATAAGGTCAACATTCATTGGTCGAATGCAGCCTGAAGGAGCAGCCTTCCTGATGTTGCCTCTATCCGTCTACGCAAAGCCCGAAGAATGCAGGACCTTCATCCCAGGTCGAGCCACAGATCAAGACACACAAATGTGCCTTAATCCATGTCTGTCGTCCCTGGCTCATCTAACTGTGTCTGTCTGTCTTTGTCAACCTGTACAACAGCCCCCATAGGCCCCCGAGAGACATGGGAATAAATTATGGAGCTTTTTTATTTGGCCACTGTGGGAGGCTGACTTCTGTCTGTCCACGGCTTATCTCTCATTCTGCTGCTGCAAACTGCATAATATTTTGGGTGGATAGTTATGGCTGCGCACTCAAGGACCTCTCATGGTTGCAGTGACTTACGCTTTCTAAAAATAGCTTTTATTGCCTATTTTATACTGCCATTGACTGCCTGCTGTACCACCTGACTATTATTATTGTGGTGGTGTGTTTGGCTAACCGCTAACAGCTAAATTAACTACCAGTACACCCACTGCTGTACCACCTGACTCTTATTGTTGTGTTGGTGTGTTTGGCTAACCGCTAACAGCTAAATTAACTACCAGTACACACACACACTGCTGTGCCGGCTCACCTTTATTGCTTTGAACGGTGTGTCTGGCATATCGAGTTTGATATGAAGCTAACAAAACGCTTTTAAAAAACCTTTGATGTTCATGGTGTAAGAAATTTGAACATAGAACTGTTTAGTAGATATAATAAAAGTGTTTAATAATTCATAATTAAGAATTCATAATTAGTCATAATCATAAGTGTATTGGGAATGCATAATTAAGATAAACATAAGCTTCTGCCAAATTGCAGAAGTTGAACTTTCATACTGAAGGATTAGCATAGAAGGGATTAAACAATAACTGATGGTCATTGAATGTGTTAGAAACTCAGGGAAAGAGAGTCATGGAGACAGGCGTTTACTGAAGTGCATAGAGAAGTTAGCCAATAGAAATTGAGATAGACGGGAGGGGAGGAGTCGCGAACGAATATGTGGGCGGGGATAGAAGTGTTTTTCTGCCTTTTTTAGCGTGTGGTTGCCTGGGACGGCTGTGTCCTGGGACCAAAGGTAGTTTTTTCCAAAGTGGGTTAATATTGTAATATTTCATAGGAGTATGTACTCCAATGTTTAACTGTAATCGTACTTGCATCAGTGGGATTAAATCCTTTTAACTGTAAACCAGTTTCGGTAACGTTTTTAGCGCCGTGTGACTGAAAAGCTATCAGTCCACGTGTGCTGGCCTGCTCCACTTTCATCGTGAGGAGATTTTTCCCCCACAATGGCACCTACTGCAGACCAGTTAGCACACCAATTAGCTAAATTGCATGGGTCAAAGTTACGGTTTGATTTTGACTCCAGTCTGTGGGGCATGAATCAATTTGTTGCTGTCTCCATCTTTTTCAACATTGGAAAAATTTCAGTTGGAATAATGCACAATTTCATTCAGAATGACTGAATCATAAAAAATTGTTTGCATCCCAAGAAGCAGTTCATCATAAAGGATAAGGCTGTTGGTGTTCTATATTTTATTGTCAACGAACCCCATTAAAGACCAAAACAGCAATGGATTAATGATGGGAGATTTACATATCAGTGTATTCACACATTTATGTGTGCAAGCATGTGCATACAAAGGCTCTGTGTGTGCAAACATCATCGTTAATGTTTGGTATTGCTACCAAACCAACTGAGACTATGCTGCTTATGATTGGTAGCCATGATGCTGCTACACATGCTGCAATACATGCCACTATAGTGAGTGTAACTTTGTTAAAAATATTTAACACACATGTTGTTGATGGATGTTTCTTCTTCAAGCTTTAGTGTTTGTTTTATCTGCTGATTGTTTACTCCTATCTATATGTGTGAAAAGCTCAGAAAGTCTATAATGTCTATAAATAAGGCCACAAAAAAACACAGACTCAAAATAACCACAAAGAGACTCAAAAAGCCCCAAGACGACTACAATGAGACACAAAATAACTAGAAGCCCAATGCACCTACAACGTGACTCAAAATAACAAAGAGATACATAACAACAACAAAGAAACACAATATGACAACAAAGATACACAACACAACCACAAAGAGACAGGAAATGACTACAAAGAGTCACGAAACAACTACAAAGATGCAAAATGACCATAAAGATACACACAACCACAAAGAGATATGTAACGACTACGAAGAGACACAAAACAACAACAAAAAGTAGGTAAACGCCTATAAAATCTCTGTGTCTTGCTCCTATGTAGGAAAAGTGAAGGAGCTTTTTACATGTCTGTGCCTAGGGGCCCATTTTCTCACAACCCGCCCATGACAAGAGCGTAGTATTGCTGATATGGGAACCCTGCACCGATGGGAAAAGGTCCGTAAACAAAGCCTCGACTCTGTGATGTGGGTGTGGGAGAGGTCAGGCAGCTGTAGTAACATCCACTGTTTCCAGCTTCTCTCCCATGGAATCTGTAGGTAGAATGACCACTGACACCATCAAATACACAAACACACAAACAATCGATCCACCCAACACAACACTGAGCAACGGGCACAAAGAGTTTTTAGTACTGCTTATCATTTCTGCTGATGTTTTAGGAAAGCCTGAGAGTTGCATAGGTTTGGGTTAAATTGTGCAAGATGGTATATAAGCAGATTACAGTTTGAGCCACAGAAATGAAACATGCTGTGCTGTGAAACATAGTGCAGCCAGTTTGGATGTGATATTGTGAAATGAGGTGCACTCCCAAATGCATTCGCGCAAATCAGTTCAGATGCGACTTTAAAGTCATGGATCACATAGGCTGGAAGTCCTTTGTCTGAAATATCCGAAGCACCAAACAAACACATCAGAGAGGCTGAGGAGCGCGGGGATGAGGGAAACAAGAGGAAGAGCAGCTGGCTTGGAGTTCAGAGGCAAAAGGGCCTCTCGTTGTTATGTTCCTGTTTATAGCTCGGCTTGTATGCAGAACACGAGGTGTTCTTGGGATTGTTGATCAAAAACGAGTTCCCTGAAACAGAGAACAGATGGACAGCAGGAAGACGAGTTCTCTAATTAGAACCGGCCTCTCTGCTTCACTGATGTCCGCTGGACCAGGTCACAAGAGATTTCACATACATGTGAAATACTATAAGGCATGTTAACTGTTTTGATAGTCAGCTAAGGAACCATCTTAGTCCATGCTCTTAGTTAAGCATCAGAGCATGTTAACATTTGCTAATTAGCACAACAATACGAAGTGCAGTGAGGCTGACAATACCACGTTGAAGATTCATCCCTTGGGGACTACGCATATCAGTACGAAATGTCATGGCAATCTATGAAATATCTCAACAGCTATCCCAATAGTTAGTGATGTGTATTTCACAAAAAAAAATGTCATTGTGGTAAAAGGGAAAGTAAAAGGGTCACCAATGTTAGCAGGTTTCATCCTCTTTGGACCATCAATGCCAACGTATACGATTTTATGGCAACCCGACCAATAGTTGTTGAGCTATGGTATATCAGTCTTGACCAAAGAAGTGACGCTAACGTGGCTAAAAACCAGTGGTGGGCCGTCAGGGCCTGCAAGGCCTTCTCTGCTGGCCTAAACAGAATCACAAAGTTATAGCTATTTTATAATTTTTCTTAAATACACTCCATGTATTATAAGTTATACAAATATTGTTCCCATTATCTTATTTTCTCATTGCACAGCTACTGTCTTCCTCAGTTGCTCTGCTTCCAGTGCAGCTTGTTTTGAGTAGATCTTTTATCCAATCAGATCTCACCTCTGTGTCTCTAGGTAAGAAGAGAGGCCCGAGGCCTGCAGACTCTCAAGTGAATCCATGTGCAGTTTAAGTGAATGGAGACGATATTGTTGATTGTCATCGTCTTCAACCAATCAGATCTTTAGTTTGACATGTTGGGCGTATTCTTTGACGTGCCAGAGCCTTCTAGCTGGCCTACAAGTACGTGATTGGTCAGTGGGCTAGCGTGACATGTTGGGCGGTGACAATCCCAATATCTGCTGCCTCTGTCGAGCGGACATTTTCAGCCCTCAAACGCATTAAAACGTATTCAAGAAATACAACTGGGGCGGCTCGACTGTCTTCACTAGCGTCCATGAATCGAGAAGGACTTCTTACTGGAACTAAAAGGCACGGATATACTGAACAACATGAGATTAAACTCTATATTAACAAAGAAAGGAGGATCAACTTTGTCTTTAAATGGTGAACAGCAGCTCTGGTAAGTGAACTGCGTTTGTTTTTACATCTGCAGTAGCTTTAATGCTTGTTTATATATTATTATTTGTACAACTTGTTTTTATGAAGATGGATTTTTGTTTGGTTTTATATGTGATAGGAACCATTGTTACATCCAGTGTTGCTCTGGGGACATATTTAGCAGGTGCCAGTGCTGGCAACTTGGGGACTTTCTCGCTAAATCTGGCGACTTTCCAAACCCTCATGGCGACTTTTTTTGTCAAAAGCTACTAGTGACAAATCTAGCGACTTGTTCTGGTGTTAATGGAGACTTTTGTGGTGTTTTGACGTTAAAGCACGTACGTTCTGCACTGTCGTGAACGAGCAGCCGGTGCTGCCGTGAGCCCCTCCGCCTCCCACAGAAGCCTCGCGCTGCAGTCAGAGCAGAGAGGAGACGCACTCTATCTACAGGTGTTGAGCTTCATTTTTACACGAAACAAATAATAACCGTAGCTGTGTTTCAGCTGCAGGACAGCAGTGAAGGCCCAGCTTTAAAATGCACGGCCCGCCACTGCTAAAAACATTAAAAGACACATCAATGAGTCACACCGTTGCACTGGGTGACAAGTGCATTCATTGCAATGAACACACTCTGAAGTTCATGTTGTCTCCATCACACATGCACCGACCTGCTGCTGTAACTGACCACTAGAGCGCCAAAGGAGATAGTCCCCAACAAATACACAATTCACACGTTTACATCCGAAATTCAGAGCTTATCTTGTGCCTTCACGCGGCTCTCAGCATGGCGGCGGCTGCGGGTGCTAACAGCGCTAAGAGTGCAAACAACAGCAAAAGGGCTAAAGGTGTTTACCTGAGGGGGAACCGTTGGGTGGGCACTATGCTAAAGACACAACGCAGTCGGTCTGGATGTAACCGCCATATTACAGCGGTGCAAGCGCGTCGTTAGCTAGCTAGCGGGGCGGCGCTCACATAGACTTAAATCAGTGGTTCTCAAACTTTTTCTGTCGCGCCCCACTTTGGAGGAAGAAAAATGTTCATGCCCCACCGCCACAACAAAATTGTAACAAAATGGTCCATGTTGAACTTTTATTGAAATAACATTTTGTGACTCCTCCGTCTATGCTTTTTCAATTAATAGAACAAAGAAAATTGCAATTACTTTTAAGTAAACCAGATTACTCCATCAGACAAAAACAAATACAATGTGCAATCACTTTGTTAGAACAATGCAAATAAAGTTATATCTGTGCAAAAAGGAACTACAATTTGGCAAAAAGCCTCCTGTGGACAGGTGTTGTAAATTAGCATTTCGCTTCAAACACTTAACACAGTGCATCTGGGCTTTGTGCATAAATGTATGTTACAATTCTAATGCTGCTGTGATGTCCATATCAAATAAAATAAACATAAAATTGTTATGAGCTGCTAAGTCATTATTTTGAGATAGAATCTCATTATAATGACTTACAGGATCTGTATTTTTCCTCACAGTGGTGGAAACGGGCTTCCATACATTTCGCCATGTATTTATTAATTACTTTAAAAAAAAAAGAATTCTGCATTTTCCCCCGCGCCCCACTTGAGGGGCGCGCCCCACAGTTTGAGAACCACTGACTTAAAGGATAGCGAGGCCGGCCCTGCTAAATAATACAAAGCACTAACAAAACCACAACACACATTTTCTGCTCAAGTGACTATATATTTACATAGCAAATAGTTCAACTTAAAAAAATGTAAACTTTATTGTAATCATTATATATTTTGTACAGATATGAAATGTATCCTCTGCATTTAACCCGTATTTCGGGAGCAATTGGCTGCTGAGAAGTAGCTAGGATGGAGTTAGGGGTTCAGTGTCTTGCTCAGGGACACTACGGCACAAGACACATAGTAGCCAAAGATCGAACATTTGCAGAGCAACGGCCGCCCAAAAGCACGCGCCGCCCGGGAATTGAACCTGTGTCGCAAGAATGGGAATCTTGCATGATACCACTACACCAGCGGCACAGATGTTATAGCACGATTATCATATAAAAACTATTCAAGAAAATATTAAAGCCTCTTTCAAAAACAAAATATGTTGCACTTTAGATTTTACTCTTGAGTGCCTAAGGTAGTGTAGGGAATTCAGAAAGTATTCAGACTAGTGCGTTGTTGGCTTATAAGAAAGAGCACATATTAACATTTTATAACGCTTTTTCCACTCGCCTGTCATCACCTCAAACAGGACAACAGGCAGATGTTTACCTGTCGGGCAACATTCTCTCTCAGAGATCATTGGGAACCCATACGGGGGGGAAATGCTCCACTATGTGTAAGCGTTAGCCACATTTCATTCCGCGGCACAAGCATGCTTAGAGTCGCACACATTGTCCAGTTCAAAGCTTTGGGGGACTCCAGTCAGTCTGTCCATTCATACAATAAAGGGAAGCCCAATAGAAACTGACTGGTGAGTCCCTGTAGACTCCGACACACACACACACGCGCACACACTTCAACCGTCGTCTCTTTGGTTTGTATCAGGTGGAGATCAAAATCTCCCCCCAGGCCATGTTAAAAGAGTGTAAACAACACACCCTCAGGACCCCAGGAGTCTGGGCGGGGGCCACCAGACATCCCCTTTCAGAGTCAGGGTCTTCAAAGGTATTGCCGGGGTTAGGGTGGGGGTGGAGACAGAGAGGCAGTGGTCGACGTTCTATTATTTTTTCAACTTTTTTGGTTATAAGTTTACACAGATGTCATGACAACTAAAATGCATCATTGCAAAGCAGTCACCACTTTATATTTCTGCTCCTGTCATAGGGACGACAAGAAAAAGAGGCACAGATATACATCACTCGTTACTTTATTGTTAAATATCATCTTTTAATATATCACTTTCTATCTTTTCATCTATATCATGACCCCCCCCCCCCCCCCAGGGGTCTCTTGGAGCAAAACACATCCTGGTTGCTCAGCTGGACGGGGGCCTGTAAAAGAGAGGAATGTGGGCTACCCGATAAACAAACAAACAGTTAAAATATGCAATGCATACATTGCACAGCATACACCTGCTAAAACATCACACAGAGCTGCAGAAGGCAAGGAGAGCTGTACCACGAGTGTATAACAGCATTCTGTAATACTTCTGTGTTTAGAGAGGCAGACGTGATATAAATCAAGAGAGGATGTAAAAACTCCTGAAGACGTAAAAAAACAACTTATTCTGAACCATCTATGATCATGTCCAACTGACTCCTGATGTTTTTTCCAGCTTTCGACAGAAAAGGCCACGCGGACAAACATGTTTCTACAGATTGAACATTTTTTACTGGAATATTATGATGTACATTGCATTAGAAGTTGTTATTTTTTCTTTTCTTAAAAGGGCATGCACATGAAGATCATGGTGCACATTTCAAATACTTCAATACAAATACAGCTGAACAAGATGAAGGCAGTGCCAGGTCCCTTGTCTCCATTGTTAGTAAAAAATACATTGAACATAGATTATGTATTGCAACAGAACAGAACAAAATAAAAGAAAAAGAAAAGGCAACATAAGTGGCATCACACTTCCACACCAAGTCCACTCCTTCGGCGTCTATCTGGCGAATCTGCAGCCTTTCGCAACATCACTCGGAGCGCATCGCTAATCTTTTCTATGCATATCCAATTGAGTCTATTCAGTGTGTGTGCGCGTGTGTGTTCTTCCTGCTGGGTGTGTATGCCTGATGCGAGCGTCCATGCAGGAAGGGAGCAACGGCTATTTCTATAGCGGTGGAGGGCCAGTTGCATTGTTCCTCGGGGGGGATTATATAGACGGCAAAAAGAAAAAAGACACACAAAGGTGTGTTTGGTTTACTTTAGGGTAGAGATTCTGTCGCTCAAATAGAGCCGCAGGGAAAGGGGAACTTCCCAGGGACACTCGTGCAAATACCTATACTATGCAAATACCTTCAATCCGGCATCGGCACAGAGCCTTTATCGAGAGTACGGGACGGTATTCATGTTAGTTGTTTGTAATATCTCTGGTTTATAGTGGCCTTAACGAACACCGTTTCCCATAAGCCCTTATCTCAGGCAAGTCTGGCAGAACAATAAATGCTGGAGAAGATTTTTAGACAGCAGAGATTACGGCTACAAAACTGGGAAACAACTCACGAGAGAACTTCTGTTGCTGTGCTTCTTCATTTCTTTGGGAGTCGTAGTTTTGTTTTTGTTTAGCATTACTAAAATCATTTATAAAATGACAATGTGACTTAGGATATGGAAGGAAAACCCCAGGAACACGCTGCATTGTTTCTCAGAAAGACAGATGGAAGACATCCCGAACCAGAGATTGCACTTAACAGTTGCAGACAGTGAAATAAACGACAAAGATATTTTTAGACTCCGGCTAACAGGCGAGGTGATACACAAGGCTGCTGTGGTCAGTTGGTCCCACGTCAATCCAGCCCTACATGGTAGTATCCTTGACATTCAAATTGAAAACACACAAAAGCAGTTTGGACTAGTTCAGATACTCTACGTTACAGTATTTGCAACTCTCTCTCATATTGGATTTATCTCCTCACGTTACTTTGATCAACAGGAAGCTAACGGAACCAGACGGACAGGTTCCCTCCAGATAACGATTCGATTCAATCAGTTGACCTGTAAGTCTAGTCAGTTGCCGGTTTACCTAATTCCCCCACCGTGTCCCTGAACTCATCGTGGCCAAAGCACACCGGTGTGTTGCGTGTTGAACCGCATGGCGGAGACTCGCGTCATACGTTTGAGTTGGAGCGACACAGAGAATATTTAAGGCACTGCGGTAAAAAAACTAAAAACGCTACTTCCAATCAGAATGTTCTTAATATGCATGTGTGTGCTACTGGAAGGTGGCATGTCTGAGAGTATTAGTAACATAGTAATAGTTCCGAGTACGAGGCCCAAGGCTCCTGTGTGTGAGGGATGTCACATGCATCCTATAATCTTTGTAACAGATTTTTTTAAAAACCATACATTCTCATAATCTTGTTCATGTATAGATGACAAAATGAATGAGAAAACTCAACAACCCACCATATATTATTATTATTATTATTTTTAAAAGCCCTTGATATTCAATATATTATGCATTGTGTAATATGCATACACATATATGTCTGTTAAAATCACCTGGGCTGTCTGCTGTAAACTAGCTGCGGCACTCAAAACCAAAATCGAAAAAAAATAAATGTATCCCTACACCCTCCACGTAAAACAGGGTTGACATAAAAAAATATAGAAATTCTGTTCACTCCTTGAAAGAAAAACGGCAATAAGTAGAACTGAAGGTCCTCTGAAAAAACTTTGTCACACTTAAAAATATGTTTTCTGCTTCAAATGAGACGAGAAACCTTTTGTAGTGACTGAGTTAAAAATAAAAGATGGAGTGTGGACTGTTGCTCACAGAGTGAACGTTAGTTCTGGTCCCTGTGAGTACCGGGTCCAGCGGCGTCAGTGGGAGTGCTTGTCGCCTGCATCCTCCTGTAGGAAAGGAGTGAAGGAGGAGCGGACGGTGCGGCCGCAGGGCGACTGCTGCACGCGGAAGTTGTTCACCATGCTCTTCTGTACGTCCTCCTCAGCAGAGGTGAAGAGGAGGCTCCGGAAGACCGCCAGCTAAAAAGGGGGGTGGGGGGGCACAAGAGACGGTCAGAAAAAAAAAAAGGGCCGACACAGGCTGACTCGCTTAATACTCTGAGTTACACTAATGTATGATTTTATGAGTAGAGGGCTGATCCATGGCTGGGACTCAAAGGAGCCAGTGTTTCACGGCGGGTGAGGTTTATTTCCTACAAATTATTCACAGTAAAAGCACCGCCTTATTTAGACTGCGTGTGTTGTGTTTTCCATCACAGCATCACAGCAGGTAAAAGTAAAGAAGCTCTTCATCCAACATCTCACTACGGCGGGTGCGGCTTGTACTCCTCCACTCTGCAGTATAAATAGACTTGTTTTCTTATTGACGAATAGCCGCTAACAAAGCCTATAGCCTGTTAAACACGTTCATCAGCTGGTGGGACTCGGCATACAAAAGCACATGTGGACAGTGTTTGTATTAATAACCCTCACTGCCAGAAGGAGAGACAAGAGTTGAAATTCATCAAAATCTGTAAATATCAACCCAACCCGTCTGTCTCCCACATTGGTGGTTCTTGATTGCATGTATTGTTATTTTTGGATGCCCCGTGCTTAAACATGCAGTGTGGACCTGTGTGTACCCCTCCTGGTACTGACAGTAGCAGCTCCTCGCTGCTGTTGGCGTATTTCCAAATGGGCTTTATTTGGAAAGACTGATCACATATTTAAAATCGAAATAGTTACAGTAATAAAACTTATTAAAAGCCTTTTTTTAAAGCTAAAACAGGCTGTTATTTGATTGGCAAGTAAAGGAGGATAAAGCCAGCGAAGCTAAGCAGAGTAATTAAACTCTAAAAAAGGAAGTATGTGGAACAAGATGTGTAAAGGATTCATGCCTTGAGGCACAGAAAGAATGTGTGACTACTGTGTCACCGTGACAACATAATTGCTGCTGAACAGAAATAGGAAAGAATCGGCTCAGATTAACTCCGAAAGACAACTGGAGCCCTCTAGTGGTCACTGGAGGCAGCAAAACAACATGTGATATAACCCTCAGAAAGTGCTATTGTGAATGGCTGAGCAAACAGATACACACAGCACAAAGAAACATTAGCATTCATGGTTCTGGCCCACCTGTTGAATGAAAGTCCAATCTCAGTTATCAGTAACCGAGTTGCTCGTATTCATCATGTATACGGGCATATGACCCGGTTACATCGTATCCCAATTTGATCATAACCGGGACTATCCTCATGTATCCATGTAAATACAGTCCTAGTCATTTGATCCATTGTTCTTATAAAAACTGTGGATTACTGCAGCCACACACACACACCTGGTCGTGGCTGACTTCTATGTGCTGCTTCATAACGATCCAGGAGACGGACTCGGTCAGGGGGGGTGTGGTCAGAGAGCCGTGGTAGGTCCAGTAGTCGTCGGTGTTGGCGGGTAACAGGCAAGCAGGGTCGAACCTGTTGAACTCCACTACGCTGTCCTGCAGACAACACACAGGGGGAAAAAAACACATATGGCCATGTTAGTCTAAGTATTATAATGTTACGTGCAAGAGACAGGCAAGGTCATAGCTGTTCACACAAAAGGTTATAATTAAATTATATTAACATACATTATATTAATAGATATTCATTATATAATAGAATACAAAAAAATATTCATATAATTACTATAACAAATGTGCTAAAATCTCAATCTGTTCTTGGGACTTCTTATGATTACAGGTTATCTAAATACTACAACAATCGTTGTCTAATCATCATCCATTTTAAAATATGTCGCACAAGCACAACAAGATGAGAGTTACACAACCGCCACATTTCCTCTTATTGGACAAACACCAACCGTATCAGACATCATTAGCGATAAGCAGAACGGTAGCAGTAACGTGAAACACAGGGGAAGCTACTATGACCTCCAGTCAGTCACCTTAAACATAACATAAAGATATACAAACATATTTTCAGAAAAGCTTTGTTTTATTATTAAAGACTATCTTTATATAACTTATATTAGTAATTAATAGGATATGCACTGTTTTAGTTTTAAGAAGGCATTTGTTAAAAACACACACACACACACACACTTTATAAGGGTCAATATAGACGACTGGGCACATTTCAGGGATCAGCATGTCTACAAAATGTGGCGTGTGTGGACTGACCTTGTGCCTGATAGCAGGCAGAGCGTCTACCAGCTTCTGCAGCCCCTCGTGCCTCTTTCCCACCTACACAAAGGATTAGACATTAATCTGGATTGCCGTCACAGTCTAAACTGAATACACAACACATAGCAGGGAACGTATACAGCATCGTGCATGAAACTGTTAACAAGCTAGTCTGAAACGTGTCGGCGCACATCAGTCAATGTGTCTTCTTCTCAAAGTGTGTAGTACCTTAAGAAAGACTCCAATGACAGCCAGTCCGTTGTCCTCCATCACCGCCTCCTCGAACAAACTGTACTTGTCAGAGTTCCAGTGGACCAAGTGGAGCTGAAAACACACGCACAGACACGTTATGAGTCTCTGTGTGTGTGAGAGAGAGTGACTGTAAACCATAACCGTGATCTTTTTAACACCTCGGCCCTGATCCCCGGCCCACTCATTCTGTCCTCCGGATGACCCACTAATTCCTTCTTTTCAAAATAAGAGTTTATTCTTTCAACACTCGTTTTAGAAGCAAACTCACTTACAAATACCATAAGTGGAGGTACAATTCAGGGTGTGTGTGAATTAGGAGCAGACGTTTTTTTGTGCATATTCAAAACAAATGAAAAACCAACAGAAAACATTCATTGAAGTCATTTTTCTAAGATCAGGTAAGAAGAATACATGGAGGTTAATTCATTATTCATCGAGTAGATTTAGCCGCAGCTCGAAATCATTCGCACATTATCACCGACTGCAACAGAGACGGCAGAAGCAGAGCTTCCCCAACATGCTCTATAATATAGAGTCTATATATATATATTCATACAGAGTGTGTGCGCATGCTCAGCTGAGTCCTGCTGAGAGGAGAGAGCAATAAGTCACAAATATTAGAAAAATGGTTGACGACAAAACACATTCAGAATTGCATTGATGGCACCGATCAGTGCGTAGATTGGACTAGTGGCGTTACAATGAGCTGGCTACTGCCGAGCCTTGTGGAAAACCCTGACAAGAGCTGTCAGTCCAGGCTGTAACCTGATCCTCTAGTCCACACACACACACACACACACACACACACACACACACACACACACACACACACACACACACACACACACACACACACACACACACACACACACACACACACACACACACACACACACACACACACACACACACACACACACACACACGAGTGATGACAACAATGACATTGAGACGTTCCTAACAACAAGGGCAGTGAAACCTGTTGTTACACAAGTTAATGGAACACCATAAAATAGACGATCTGTGTTCACACGTGAGGCCGGACAACAGGACCAGTATGTAATCTCCACCCAGCTGAGAGACAAACACACCGCCCGTGTTTAACTTTGACTTTATTGGTACAAATACAAATACCGCAAAGGATCCCGGCAGCGTGCCTGATGCCAGCTATACAACCCGCAGAATGTAGATGGAGTGTTCTGCTCCAAACTTCACTGATTCAACACTCTCAGTACTTTTCCAGAGAGTTCAAGGAGGAGACGTGAATAGAAAACAAACGGGACGCAAAAGTAAGTCAACATCTACAATGTTGAAACAGTGACGCGTTACATCTACTCTATTTCTCCTTTTAACCCTCACGAGACCGTTTGGTCATTGGGAAATGAATCTCTCTCTCTCTCTCATGGTCACATGGTCACACACACCATGTAATGTTCCTCTGTAGCACACAGACCGTGACATTGCTACCATTGCTGTCTTGAGTCAGTGAGTGTGACATGAATAACAGATTTCCTTTTTTTTTTAAATTGTGACTAAGACGCATAATGAGAGGCCTAGAACAGATGAAATCATGAGAGAGGCCTACAATTATTATCCTCTTCTCTTTTTTGATTTATTTTTCGCCCTCATTTCTGTTCTTGACAATATGACAGAACATGCAGCATGTCAGTTTCCCTGCAGTACATGACGTGTGGCTGGTTACACACACATATGTATATACATACATATATATACTGTATATATTACCTCTGCAGGGAACAGCCTCCTGTCCACCGTGTGCTCTGACCCCCAGGCGTTGCTCTCACCCCAGTGGAAGTGGAACTGGCACAGCCTGAATTTGTCTCGCAGGGGGCCTCCTCTCAGCGCTGCACCGCAGGGTAGAAAGGACACAAAGGATCAGTGCACCTCCACTTCACAGATTTCACGATCATTTTCAAAAAGAACGAGATGCTCGTCCTCCGAGAACAATAGGATCATATCCACGTCTCGTGTTTTGTTTCCTCATTCCACACTGAGGACCGGTTGTTCGAGCGGTAACAATGAGCTTAAAAACATCCAGGAACTATTGTTTAGCAGCAATCACCGATGCAGCAATGACTTTTTATCACGGCTGTTAACTGTTAAAAGACGGCAGTAACACTACACACAGATAAGAAGGTGGAGATACTGCAGCACAACATGTTGTTGTAGCCATCCACTTGAAGACTGAATCTGTAGTTTAAGTACACGCCTCGATTACAGCGCTGCTTCTTTTACTGGTAATGGTAAATGGACACTACATGTCATCATTCTCACCCATTCACACACTGATGGTAGGAGCTACCATGCAAGGGGCCACCTGCCCATCAGGACTAACTAACAGTCATACAACACTCACACACAGCTACGGGAGCAATGTGGGATTAAGTGTCTTGGACACGTCGACATGGACTAGCGGTGCCGGGGATCGAACCGCTGATCCTCTGATTGGAGGACGACCTGTGGCTCCAGTAAAATGCCGTAAAATGCCGGTTTCAACATTTCCCTGTTATAAACCTGCCGTTGTCCTCTCAGCAGCAGACTAAGCTCCGATGGCACGTGAACGCCCATAAGGTGGTTCACGTGCCGTGGCTTTAAAGCATTTGTTTCTATGGTTTGGAAGGCGATAACAGTGTTGCTGGTGCAGCCTAGTAATGACACCAACAAATGACCAACACTTCCCAGACTGTGTAGCACTTGTTGCGGCCAGGACACACACGTGAGTCACACGACAGTCACTGGGACCACGTTGACTGTTGCGGTTTTTATCAGCAGCTTTAAGTGTGGCATTGATGACAGGATTTTCCTACAGACAGATGGCTCTTGAAGGGGGGTGGGGGGGTAAGCTCCTTGTGTAGATCAGAACAAGCATTCCTCTTGCCGAGATTTCCTTTACATCCATTCAGATTAAAAGAGAAACTACACACTTGCTCCCAATCTAGTAGTTATTAATGAGGAACTTCTATGGAACAAACCAGTCTGTTACTTTCTGTGGCTTTTGATCCATATTCAGGTTTTTATTTGCATTTTAACGACGATATAGATACAGAAGACACTTACTGGACTTGTCCGTGGTGTCATCATACTCGACCAGAAAGGAGTAGCCGTTGTTCCAGATCTGTTGGCAGGTGTGCGGGTCGTAATCGGTGACCAGCGGCTTCAGTTCCGAGTCGAAGACGCTCTTTCGCACAACGATGTCGATGGGGGACTGCCGATCGCCTCCTGGTACCGCGAGGGGTCCCTGCCACATGGGATGCACTGGAGGAGGAGGAGAGAAGTGAATCAAAGTGAATTTAAGAAACAGAACATCGAACTCAAAAAAGGTAAAAAGAAAAAAGAAAAAAACTCGAATCAAAAATGCTGACACCTACTTTTCATGTTGTACTCGGCTGCTTGCTGCATTGTAAGACAGTCCATTTTGAAACAAAATCAATGAGACTCACCACAGTAAACTAAACACAAACTACAGACACACGCAATCCTTCTTCCTTGAGCCGTTTGGAGGAACTGAATGAAAAAGGAGCGAGTGAGCAATGGTACTTCCTTGTAGTCTTTTTTTATTTTTTTTTCCTAAAAGGATATTACAAAATAAAGAGAGAAGTGGGCTGGCTGTACAGAAAGTGACACGTGGAATGTCCTGGCACGCCCCCAGCTCTCCTACACAGCGGGGAAATCTGACCGGGACCTCTGGCCGGTCAAACCGCCGGCTCGGGCCGTCTGTCAGCGGACCTGACTTCTAATTACCCTGAACTCCCTACCTCCGTCCTGCTTTTTATCTTTGCAATCCACCCCAAAAAATATCAACTCCACTTATTAAAATGTTCTAAAAAGGAAATAGCTCAGTGTAAGAGGATTGTCTCCAGAAAGAAATATTTCCAGTGCTGTTGTCAAAGGGCACAAAAGCAGTGCAGTCTATTGTTTGTTCCGCTCCAGTCATCCAGCACGGGTCTTAAGGTTTCCACTGAGAGCCACGCCGAACAGGTCTGACTGGGAGACGACCTTCACCTTCATCGGATTTCAGCAGACTCTTGTTGTTTTGCGATAACTGCTCCCGAAGCCGGTCGTGCTCTTTTCACTGGGCATCTGTGACAGCCGTGAAGTTATCCTGGCACCGTGCTGCTCCCGAATCAAGCGGCACGTGATCGCCAGATGTCTCGAGTTGGAAAAATGACAAGTGTGTGTGTGTGTGTGTGTGAGGAGCTCTGAAACGCGAGCTGAGGCTCCTGCATCGAGAAACACGGGTTTGGTCTCTGTAGCTTATATCCCCATTCGTGACAACTGTAACTGTACTGAATGTTTGCATCAGCTGTTTAAATTATATTAAGGTTTAAAGCAATACATAATTAAAGGGAGTGGCCAATTCGAGTGACGGCTGGGTGCCGTCTGAAGTCGCTAGCTGCCTGCTCTGCTGCGTCACCCTGGCACGCCTTAGCTCCACCGACGAATCGACCACCGCGCCGAAATTTGGTGTGAATGCAGTCTGAGAGTGTGAACTTGAGCACAGGTGTGGAAATGCAGAGATTCAGTCAGAAGACGCAAACAGCAGAGAGATGAACAGCCTTTAAGAAAGAGCTCTTTGCACAGACACAAAAGTGCTGAGCCAGTTAGTTTAGCACAAGACACGGCTTTGGTTTGAAGGAGGAGTCATCTACATTTTTTTTCCAAAGCCCGTGTTTTATAAATGCCCAACAGTAACAGTATAGTCATATTTCGGTATCTAAATATTACACTTATTGTGAGTTGGCGCATTTACTTGCATGCGCACAGACATCATTAGCGACAACAATTAAGTTGTTTGACTGTGGGGAGAAAAGTTTGACAAACCCGTCAACATCAGCAACGTGAGGGAAGGCCAAGTATCCCGTCATATTTGAGCTGGACAGAAACGTTATACTGCAAAGCATGTACAACATACACATGACGTGTATACATGTCACCTTTTCATTATTAGGCTGACTTATAACTGCGTAGTATCTTAAGTACTCAAAATATAAGGTGACTAAAAAAGGCAACCATATTTTCAACACTTCTTGGCATGCGTGTGCTGTCCCTGACGAGTTCTACTCAAGTGTTTTCAGGTCATCGGCTAAAGTCAAGGATGAGGTGCTGGGTGTGCTAAACCTGCAGAAGGAGGAGCCTTTATGACAGAGGCTTGCATGTTAAAGTGACGGCAGTATAACTCCCCACTTCAGGGAAGCACAGACTGTGAGTCGGATGTTTCTACCTGACGAACGGGGAAAACAGAGATGTCTCTTTACAAAGAAAGATAGCATGAGGACGGATCAAAGGGCAGGCCACTGGACGGACAAGAAAGCTCATTTCAAACCACCTCAACGACAAAGCCGAAGTCCTCCTATAAAGTTTTGGACAGGCTGTGCCCATTACAACAAGCTTGTTAAAGTTATATATGAACTTGGTTTATTATAATTGCTGAACATAAAGGTTATACTGCACTGGCCTCCTTTTATTTTTCAACCTGTTTTTCTTTTTTTGCATGTTGACTGAGGTTGTTGTCGGCATGAGACAGTGAACGAGACAAGGCCCGTGTTATTGGAAGTGGTGAGGACGTTGCTGGGACCTGCCAGACGGGTTTGGGTGTCTCCAATTTTCCGTGGGCACGTTACCATGAAGGCAAATGACTCATACCAGAGGTCTAACGTGTAAAGGAAATAACCGCTCTTCCAGTTGCATGCAACAGGTTTATCATGACTGAGGGTCCATCCCATCAATGCACCCTTTATTTTGGGGAATTTTAACATTTTATGTTACGTGATCCATCTCGGTGCAGGAATAAGTAAGAAAACAAAACAGAAAGGAGTCTGCGTTTTTGCACTTCCAGTTCAGTGGTTTTGGTTAGATGCCTGAAACAAGTTCTGTGGTTAACACAAGCTTAAGACATTTTAATGTTTAGTTCCACGACATAAAATACTGTACGTCAGTATATAGCCCACTGGTGTTTTCAAAAACAGCAGTTGCCAACAGGTGGCCATCCGTGTTGTAGTTTGCTTATAGTCTAACATCAGATTTTACTTCTGACCATTATATTAATGCTCCAAAATTCATAAAAGTGGTGTAGCTTGTTGTTTTTTTTGCAATAATACAAAATTCTAAGGAAAAATCCCATTCGTTTTTTGCTGAGGGAACCAGTGCGATGCCAACTTCCGGGTTACCCGTGACATATGGGCCCCCCCCCCAATGTAGGCCTCATGTGGCCCCTATAGGGACGTCAATACTCGTTTGGAAAACCTGGAGCCGGAGTTCCGTCTCAAACGAGTCAACAGAGCGCGTCTGATCCAGATCCAGTGAGGAGGACGAACCCAGCCCGGGCTTTCCAATGCTTTCAATGCACACGTTTTGGGATGACAACAAAAGTGACCATTCCCTGATGCTGTGTGTGACCCACAATGACGGGCCTCTCACTGTCAATGAGACACTAAAACCCAAACCACTGCCACGGGGGATACAGAGATACTCGTACCGCCACTGCTGGCGGTAATGTCGGAGGTTAAAATGTCTCATTTTGAAACAGCTAAACACGATAAACATTGGTTCGCTACAGCGGCGACAGGACACACAAGTACTTACTTTGCGACAGCACATATTTGCTTGAGCACGCCGTGAGGTTGCATCTCCTGGCGGGCGTTATCCGGGGACTCTCGGCGCGTCTGACGAGCTGTCTGCGGAGCTGTGAAGCGAGAGGTCTTAATAGGGACGACAAAGTCACCATGTTGATAAAAGCTTCACCAACGAGCGGCGGAAGAAGAAGAAGAAAAAAGAAGCGCGTTAACGTGTTTCGTGGCGCTGTTTTATTTGCGGCTAGCGGTTAGCTTTAACGTCAGTCTTCTTCACGCCACCAAAAGTTAGCTCTCTGCACGGAGCCCGTTCAAAACAAAAACGGTGGGCTGGCAGCTCTCCTCTCGTCTCTGCCAGCCTTCCTACCGTTCGCCTGGAGGAGGGGGCAGGTTTTGGCTTTACACGCATTCAAAATGGGACCGCAAAAAGAACAACCGTTTCCCCTGCAGCTATTGCGCCAATTTAACCCGGTTAAACAGTGTTCTCGACAGATGATGAGATGCGGCCGCTGTAGGAAAGCAGCTTGCTCTGTAGTCCGGAAGGGGGGAAAGGTGGGGCGTGGGGGGGGGGTACTGTCCTGACCAATCAGCGGCCTCCACTGAGGGGCGTTAGTGATGATGGAGACAGTTGAGAACAGTTTTTAAATACGAATTAATTATATTTGTATATATATTTCACAATCGTAGTCATCATCACAATCCCGTACTGTTAGTTATAGTAATAACATATTTGAATAATAGCAATGTAAAAACTAATAATACAGACTAACTAGAAGTGGGTAACTCGTTTAACCCCTTATTATGAACTTTATATCGACTTACTAACTACAGCCATTTTTCCTTTATTTTATCCAGACATTTGTTTTTGTATAAAGTCGCATAAAAAGGAAATACTCATAGAGTATAAGTACCTCAAAATTGTACTTAAGTACAGTAATTGAGTAAATGCACCTTGTTGCTTCCACCTAAATAGAACAGTCACTTTTTATCAATCATAAGTAACATGTGCTTTCATGAACCACCTTGCTCTTACATATGTACCTGCCCTGTATTTACAGACTTCCATTATTTTTCATTTCCAGTCAAGTTCCAAGTCAAATATTTTGAAATCAATCGTTGATAAAGTGCCGTCTGTGTGTCATAATGTTGCATCATGGGTAGTCTACTCAAAGAATGTCACACGCTGTCCGGAGCGGACCTCATGACTAAGACTTTAACCCCTGAAGCAAACAAACTATTCAGAAGATCAAGAAAACATTCAGCATGTTATTTTAGTGTGTTTACTTCAGGTCACTTTCTGAACCAGAACAGAGTGTCAAGATAAACAGGCTGTCAAAATAATTTTAAAGCCCAACACTATAGAAACTATGCATTTGGGTTATTTTCCCTCTCCAGTCAACAATGAGATAGATATGTAATGTAATCAAGACATGTACGATTATTGTATCAATATGGAAGAGACAAAAAAACAAAAAGAAGCCTGTGCCTTTGTTGAGTTTGTCTTTTCGTCCAAATTGGTCCACAGGGCTCTCACAGCCTTTCAACAAATCAGATCACAATGAAATATGAAATTATGGACAGTGTGACACAGGAGAAGACGGCAGGAACTTTGTGCAAGAGGTTCTTATGTCACTGCCATCCCATCAACCTCTGCAGTGTGAAAAAGGAGGGCCGCCAGACGCCAGACCTCTCTGCTCAAACACAAACGAGTCTTATGACCAACGTGTTAACATTGAACTACTACCAGCCTGGATCAGGATCAGGTCCACAGGGCGCTGCATTAGCGCCGCTGTGCTGCTCCATAGCCGGAAGCCTTCGCTGTGGCGGCGTCATAGAGGGCGTGGTTATGAATTTGCAGCCAAAAACTTGTTCTAGAAAAGAGGTAGCAAACTAACAGCCCCCACGGCACAACGTGGTCAAACACGGACATCAACAGACAAGGCTGGTTAGAGAACCACGAGCTGCAGACTCCTCGGGTCCGTCTAATACCGGACCTTCACAAACGACTGAGACAACATATGACAACCCTTGAAAATGTTTTTTTTTTTTTTTTTTTTTACATCTTTTGTTACCCGAACACAAAGCACAAAAACACCCTGACTTGTGTAGCATGAGAAATACATTACGTTTATAAAAAATACAAAAAACAAACAAAAATAGACTTGTTTTTAAACCATCAATTTTAAACCATTTTTTAGGGAGCAGAAATGAATAACAATAACAAAAGTTGTAGTACGTGTTTTTCCAAAAAGTTTTAAAATGTAGAATATATTTACAGCATCGTAAAGCATATGAAAGCACAAACAGGGCGAGGGAGGAAGTGACTAGAGGCGAACGAGGGCCGTCAAATGTTCTCCATAAAAGAGGTGTTTTAATTGAACCTACTGTCAGTCCTGACTTACAAATGATAAGCCTTCAAAGAGTTCTCAGTCCTTCAGGGAGACCAGAAAGAGGGATGGGGTGGGGTGTGTGTGGGTAGGGTGTGTGTGTGTGGGGGGTTAGTCCAGAGCGATGACGTCGTCGTCGTCATTGTCGGCAGCAGCTGCGCTCGACTGGTCCATCCGCGGGCGCTTGGTGGAGGTCTCGCCGGTCTCTGCGTCTGGGTGCTTCCTCTTGGTGGAAGTAGGTGCCGTGCTGGACGACGCCCCTTCCTCTTCCTCCTCCTCCTCAGAGTCAACGATCATGACGTCATCGTCCTCCGCTGGAGCTGAAAGGTGGCGGACAACAGCGTTCACAGGTGGAAAAACAAACAACTTGTTGTTTGAAACGTGAACGCTATATTTCCAACGTTGGCCTCACGATTGTCGGAATGAAAGATATCGGCATAATAACATGCCGTGTCTTTGTGTCTGATACACCTTCAGATCCACAGATCTGATATCACTACAGATAAAATAAAGCCATTACACACACACACACACACACACACACACACACACACACACACACACACACACACACACACACACACACACACACACACACACACACACACACACACACACACACACACACACACACACACACACACACACACACACCCCCTACTCACTGTAGTTACAGAGACAGGAGCAAACTAAACACGCAGCACTCTGATGTGAAGTAAAAGGAAAACGGTTTCTCTCCCGCTGACCTTTAGAGGAGGTGGACGGCTGGGCGGAGTCCTTGTTGCCGTTGGTGATGCTGTTCACCTCCTCCTGGTTAGTCTGAGGGGGTGGAGCTTTGTCCGGGGCCTCGCCTACAACCTCGAACTCCACGTCCTTCTGTAGCTCCTCGCTGCCAATGGAGAGGCAAACAAATAGCTTTCAGGAGTTTTGTTCACTTGAAAGTCACCAGAACAATAAAACACATTAGAGATTAAACATGAGTGCATTCAACAATGTCAACGTAACAATGAAAAGCAAAGCATTTTACTCGCACGATGGAATGACCGGAGGGACGTACGTGTGCAGGACATTAACGAGGAGCGTGTAGTCTTGGAGGAAGTCGTCGACTTGGAGGCGGCTGCCGTTACGGATCCCGAAATCAGCAAGAAATTTGCTGTTGTTGGCTGTGGAGAGTCACACACACGTGTTTGTAATACTATACACGTGGGGACAATCCATTCATTAATAAATCTTGCTAGTTCTGTTCTGTTTAGTGCTGTTCACTAAATGCTTTTTTAATCTCCTCCCGTCTGTCCAGTTTGAGCGATGGACTAATAGACAGATGCAGCCACAGCACCCTCCTCTGTCCGAATGGAGAGTCACAGAGTGCGATGCATTGCTTCCTATCTCCCCCCCCCTCCCTCCCCACTTACTTTCCGTCTCTCCTTCCTCCGAGGAGATGAGGATGGTCCCTTTTCCGTCCTCGATCTGAACATCTGGAGCCACCATGCCGAACCTCTCCTTCAGGATCTGATCAAAACATACGGAAACATCAGGTCAACGACGACTAAGTGAGGATCGGTCAACATCTTGATCCCACAGCAACTTTTACAATCCAACCGCCTCTCACCAACTACGTGCTGCATTGTCCTTTATAGACATACAGGCTTTTCTCTGGCTGCTTAGGCCAATGACCTCCTTTTCGTTTGAACTGAAGCTGTGGCGCTCCATTAGGGGTGGGGGAAAAAATCGATACAGCATAGTATCGCGATATTTTGCGTGGCGATATTGTATCGATACATGGACGCCAAGTATCGATCTTTTATTGTATATTAGAAAAATCAAATCAATTACTTTTTCAGTCCACTAGGTGGTGCTGAGTTGTTTTCTGGTGAGGTCAGCAAAGGTCCTGGGTCAGTGTGATTGGTAGGAAGTTGGTCAAAACAAAGATAGAGACATCTGGCCTTGCCAACAGTAGCCGGCTCATGGGGAGAGTGCAGCGCATAACTGTCTCTCTGCCCTCCACGTCCACGCATCACAAGTTATACCGAGTTATATAACTCTAATATCCTACTTATATAAGTTATAGTTCATATACTGAGTTATATAACTCTAATATCCTACTTATATAAGTTATAGTTGATATACTGAGTTATATAACTCTTATATAAGTTATAGTTCATATGCTGAGTTATATAACTCTAATATCCTACTTATATAAGTTATAGTTGATATACTGAGTTATATAACTCTTATATAAGTTATAGTTCATATGCTGAGTTATATAACTCTTATATAAGTTATAGTTGATATACTGAGTTATATAACTCTTATATAAGTTATAGTTCATATGCTGAGTTATATAACTCTTATATAAGTTATAGTTCATATACTGAGTTATATAACTCTTATATAAGTTATAGTTCATATACTGAGTTATATAACTCTTATATAAGTTATAGTTCATATGCTGAGTTATATAACTCTTATATAAGTTATAGTTCATATGCTGAGTTATATAACTCTTATATAAGTTATAGTTCATATGCTGAGTTATATAACTCTTATATAAGTTATAGTTCATATACTGAGTTATATAACTCTTATATAAGTTATAGTTCATATACTGAGTTATATAACTCTTATATAAGTTATAGTTCATATGCTGAGTTATATAACTCTTATATAAGTTATAGTTCATATACTGAGTTATATAACTCTTATATAAGTTATAGTTCATATACTGAGTTATATAACTCTTATATAAGTTATAGTTCATATGCTGAGTTATATAACTCTTATATAAGTTATAGTTCATATACTGAGTTACATAACTTATATAAGTTATAGTTCATATACTGAGTTATATAACTCTTATATAAGTTATAGTTCATATACTGAGTTATATAACTTATATAAGTTATAGTTCATATACTGAGTTATATAACTCTTATATAAGTTATAGTTCATATGCTGAGTTATATAACTCTTATATAAGTTATAGTTCATATGCTGAGTTATATAACTCTTATATAAGTTAAAGTTCATATACTGAGTTATATAACTCTTATATAAGTTAAAGTTCATATACTGAGTCCACACGTTTGCATTTAGTTCAGTTGGACTATGTAGTGATACAAAGTTTATGACAGTGTTGGTCAGTCTGTCTGCTTGACAATCATATTCTGCTGCAATAAAAATGACTGAAGTGAGATGAACATCTTATTGGATCCAACATGTTGACACAGTTTTCCTTTGGGGACATAATTTGAAGTTGAAAAAAGTCATAAATTGCAAAATATGTCATCGCAATACTAAGAATATCACAGTATCGTGATAATATCGCAGTATCGTGATAATATCGTATCGCGGGACCTCTGGTGATTCCCACCCCTACGCTCCATTAGGACTGTTTTAATAGCGTCAATAACTCAAAGAGTTGTCAAAATCACATCAGAGCTGTTCCAGCTGTTTGCGAATGAGTGGACTTGAGGCAGGTTGGTGGATGTGTGAAAACAAGCTCCTCGTATTTACCCGGTCCTGCAGAGAAAGCACCGTGGTTTTGTGGACGTCGAGCTTGACCGTGACTTCGGGTTTGCTGGCGCAGACGTAGCAGTTGGCGCTGGGCGGATCCAGGATGCACGGGACCAGCAGCTTCTTCCTGAGGCTGGGACACTTGTTCAGGAAGATCTGCAGGAGAGACAGACGGCGACCGACATGACACGCGGAGAAACGACGAGAGCCGACAGGAAAGGATTCTACTCTGAGCCCCAAGTTCTGGCTCTGAAGCCTTTCCTCCGCACGAAACAGAAAACTGCTCATGCAACATGGCAGCCATCAGTGCTTCATATTGGCCTTCTTTACTACTGCTATAAATCAGGCTATGAATGAGATATGAACAATCCTGTCTCTATAATTAAAGTGCTGCTGTCCAGTCGTGGACGCCTGGTACGCACCGTACGACAGGACTCCAGTTCCCCAGACAGGATCTTCAAACCCTCCAGCACAATGAGTCCAGCGATGACCGCGTTGGTCGTAGCAATAGCGGGGATGATGTTACCCGCCATGGCTGAAACAAACAAAACAAACACCAATTTAAACTAAAGTGAGGATTTTTTAAATGTGCGCTATAAGTGTATAACAGAACTAATTCACATAATGTACAATATGTTGGTTAATTAAAAACACAGCAAATTCTACACGATCGTTTGCAGTGTGACCAAATTCTCCTGTCGAAACGACGCGACTTACACTTCACATCGAAGCGACTCTTCGTGTTCATGCTGAAGATGTGCATGCGTAGGTTGGCTGCAGCAGTGACAAAGTCCATGGCTGGGGGGTCATCCTGGGAACAAAGGAACACATGAGCCATTAACAACACAGTGAGTGTGTGTGTGTGTGTGTGTGGCACTGACGTTTACACTACGGCTGTGTATTCCGTTTAAGAAACCTGAAACGTTCAACAAGACTTGAAGCTTCTTGAGGTTTTACAGTTAAACACAAATGTGTCTCTCGGTGTCTTTCTGGAGGAACTTTTGCAAACATTGCCTCCGTTGGTCGGTGCTTGTGCGTTACCTTGTCCCACACCAGCTCGGCTGCTTCTCCCTTCTCCTTCAGCTGTGAGCGGAGAGTCTCCACGCTGTGCTGGAACAGCTGGCAGAGACCCCAAACACCCAGAACCTGCTGGTCCTTCAGACCCGAACCCACAGACACCTCCCGAGGACACGCTGGGGACACAAACAAGTACAGATGAACACCACAAACGAATAAACAACTACCACGGCAATAATATGATGAGTTACAGGGGTTTTAATAAGCAGCATTATTATTAACGGCAGTTGCTGGAGACAATTTTGCTAGAACGGGGCGGAGACGAGTCCCCGAACTGCATTTAACCAGAAAGCTAAAGTGGCATAAAGATTTACAGAGACGTACCACTGTTCTTCAGCTGCTGCCAGTCCAGAGGTGTCGGAGCTTTCCTCGTCTTCCACAGCTTGTCCATGGTCAGCAGGTACTTGATGTCATCTTTGAAAAGCTGGAGAGAAGAGCCAATCGGAACAGAGCTGGTTAGTGTTTGCCTTTGGTCGTAATATACGGTACTGATTAAATCACTCAAACTCAAAGTATAATTTCCACCCGCATGTTACAACCGGCTCCCTGAATGACTAATCTTTGACCCATGAAAGCTGGTGCTCGTGTTCTCCCGGCACTACGGTTCGTCTCCAGCAAGACGCCAGTGAAATCAGATTTAAACTGAAATATGTCAAAGAAAATAGAACACTTTGACTCGCGAGTAAGCCCTTCTTAGTTACAACCTTAAATGCAAACACACTAAACGAACATACTAAAACAAACACAAATCTGCAGTTTAAGACACAGAACGCTGCGCGATATTTAATATCTTCACCGCTTGATCTTGCGGTCGCCCTTTAAAACGAGGAACTGAAGAAGTTATTCATGCGCTCTTCAAAGCCAGCGGAGTCCATTGAATCCAAACGAACACTTTAAAAACACCAAAGTCGCACAATAGCACCAACAAGTGACTGAAGCAGCGGTAGACCGGCCCCTTGCACTGAAAGGTGAATGTTTATGTCAAAGGAGCACAGATGAAGACATTGCTTAAGCTCTGCTTATGGAGTGGTCTCGTGTGACGTCACAGTTTAGCTGTCGGCCATGTTGGAGTACACACAAAGCCACTGGCATGCACGGCTGAGTCGCATAACCTATCGGTGGTGAACTTTTGTGCTGTCTTTGGTTGTGGCAGCAGAGCTGATAGACAAGAAATCATTCTTTCGTTTGCCAGCGGTCATTACACATCAAGGAAATGACACGAAGGAACTATCCAAGCGACGTCGCGAGAAATGGCTGTCACGCATCTCTCGAGATATAAAGGAATGGAATTTGGCGTACACTAGAGTATGTGCGGATCACTTTATAAGTGGTCAGTGATTTTATTTGCAAATTCGTTTGTGAACAGTATTTAATAAAGGAAATATAAATTAAACTTGGACATGAGAAGGTTACCGAAGCTTCATCGGCCCGTGACAGCAGTCGGTGCCAGAGACGCGTCGAGCGTGTACAACAGGCGAAACACAGAGATGCAGCCTCAGCATTGCTTGATATCAGTTTAACGTCGGATCATATATATATGTATGTATATATATATATATGTATGTATATATATATATATATATATATATATGTGTGGGGGGGGGGTGAAGTTAGGAGTTAGTTGAAAGTGAATTCCTACACACACGCACACAATGACGTGCACGTACAATGTAAACAAACACACGTGTCTGTTTGCGCTGAGTAAACATTGAATATTGCTAAATATCGGACCAGATCTGTATATATTTACTCTTCCAATGACGAGATGAGAATTCTCGACGACCGTTGCTTTGACGTCTCGGACCCATCCACTGACAAACTGATTATAAGCGTCGAGCCCTTTGTAGCACTCCAACTCGTCTTTCGTGTAAGGACTCGGGGTGTTCACGAGATACGTGTAGATGTTGGCGTAGTTTACCGATGGAAGATAAGTAGGATCGGCACTGAAACGATCTGCACTCATCGTATAGGGATCCAAGTTACCAATAACCTTCAATTTGGCCAGGTAGCGAACCTTTGATGCACTATCCAGTGATTCAAAGTATGGTATTTTCGCCGCACTTCCTTGTTTACGCGCCGCCATGTAGGATCTGTATGTACTCCAACATGGCCGACCGACCTCGTAACTAAGGAGATCGTGACGTCGGTGAGACCACTCCATACTTGCCACAATGAAGCCGGTGCGAGTGACAAAAAATGACGACTTAGCAACTTCGTCACGGTTTACACGTCTGATGAGTTTACAAAGACAAACTGTTTTTCAGGAGGTCATAAAAAAATAAATCTATATTTGACTTCATATTCTGCAAGTCAAATCAAATAATCCAACGAACAGCTCGCCAAGCATGAGCGCCTTTGTGTGTGCTCGTAGCTCGCGTGCCGCTCACGCTACGGTGTCCCGCGCTAGTATAAGCACAGCTTCAGCTTGCGTGTTGTTTTTTATTCTTGTTCTGAAACAGTCCCACAGGTTTGATTTGTCGGACCGTCTCTGACCTTGTTGAACAGTTTGACGGCGTCGTACCCCGTGGAGCGGGCCCATTCCTTGGTGGAGACCCGCTTGATGTCCCCGTCCATTTCTGAGGCCGTGGCGCGAGCTGCCGTGTCTTCGGGATTCCCTGTTTACAGAACACACACACACACACACACGTTTTACAGTGTCTGGTGCTTGTGTATTTCTAAGCTGTAGCGCCAACAGGAAACTTCAAAGTTACAAAGTGCTGCCCCAAATATAGAACAAGTAGACCATTTTCTACAAAAGCAATGCCGCGCTGCCACTCACATGAAGCCTCTGGGTCCGCTGTGTCGGGGGACACCTCTTGATCTGCGTCCTCTTCCCCAAACAGCTGACTATAGTGGCAACAAACGATACAAGGGGACCATTAGCATAGCATTAGCATACTGGCCTCTATACTCCGGGTCTGGTGAGGGTCTGTCGTGAATGAGGCTCGTATGCGGCTGTGATAAGGATGAGCCTTACTTGAAGAGGTACTTGGCCCAGACGATGCAGTGAATGGGCTCAGACGGTGTGTTTCGGATGGTGCACCCTGGGAAGGTCTTTTGGGTGGGCTTGGGTTGACACTCGTAGCACTCCGTCATTCCCTGGGGAGCGAGGAGAGAGCGGCGCAGGAGGGAATGAGAGAAGGGGGAGACAAGAGACGCGATGAGACGATCTATGCAACGGAGGTTGTGACGCGGAACACCACGGTGGGCGTGTCCCTACCTTCTTGATGACGGTGACCTGTCCCAGGTACCCGGCGGTGCCGCTCTCTATCAGCGGGATGTCTGCTGCCAGACACATCCTGTTCACGTGGTTACGGGCCGCTACGGAGACAGAACGTGTTTTCATCATCATCATTTGAATGTGTCAACAAATCTATCAGGATATCAGGTCTTTTCATATCTCCATAATGAGTAATAATCTCGATATATTTTCTGGTAATTAAAAAAATGAATATGAAATAGCCGCACGGTAAAGCCTATTTTTTGTTTACACGTGTGAATTCAATACTTGACAAATGGAAAGTAACGATTCAGATTTTTCTGACAAATTATTATGTGCTTGTTATTGTCAATTTAGACAACGTATCTCGGGTGTCGTCACAATATGATTCCACTGAAAGACGATAAATGATCATGTTGTGTTGTCACCCAGCCCTGGTTAGGAGTAACACAAACCGCCGCCTGTACAATACCTCTGTTATCCAGAGCATTCATCACCAGCATGAACTTTCTGAAGAACTCCACGTTGTATTCAGGGCTGTTAGAATAAATAGACACAATCAGTATCAAATCAAAAGGACAATCTGATAAAACTCTTAATTTATTCAGTGAATCAGAAGGAGCAACAACCAAAATAAAACTCACTTCATGATGCTGTCATGGTAGGCAGTGATGTTTACAGTGGGACAAAACTGCAAGACGCTCTCCTTGGCCACCTGCAAAAACAATAAGGACGGAGCAGCCGGCTTGAGTCAGAAACGTGCAAACAGCATGCTGACAACGATCTAGTCCACAGTGTGGTACTACAGGGAATACAGGGTGCATATTGCAGGGCTGTTCGACATAACACAACGTTATAACACATAAAAACAACACTAAGGCGACGGGGTTAACGCTGATGTTGGCATTACCTGTGCTTTGGACTTGCCAACATGCTTCTTCTGAAAGAGGAACTGGCGGTTCAGGTTGCTGACATCAATCGTGTCCAAGTCGATCTGCCGACACAGAAGGGGAAATAACGTCAATCACGTGTACACGTAATGCAACATGACGGACACAATCGACCTGTCACTCAAGCGCATTCACAGCAATTTATTTCGATTTTAAAATGTCAGCCTGTGCATGTGGTGACACACAATCCACTAGATAATTATGGCATTCTCCAAACACCGATAGCAACATTCTCAATTACTGAGCTACAAACTGCCCACCAGCTACTGTATATTCTGTCAGTCCACTTGAAGAGTTGCAGGCTCTAATGTCGGAAGTTTATGAATCTTCATGTTCTTGTTATTAGTGTCCCCGATTATTGTTTGCCTGGCTCAGGGTGTGTTGTTTACTCGTGCAGGTTGCTTGACCATGAACGTTGCTTGTTTTCAGCTCTGTCTTGAAAGGACACAAAAGACATCCAAGTCAGGAAAGGAACAAATAAATATTGGTGAGTATTAATCTATTATTCAGTTTACTAGCAACCTTTAATGACACCTAGAGGTCTCTGAACCCTTCACTGGGATCCAGTGATTATCAGCTTCACGTGTTGCTCCGAGAGACTTAAACTTTAAAAAATCGCCGGCCGCCTCGTTAGCCGTCTCATTTTAAAGAAGTTGTGAGGCTAACTTAGCGCTCCTGATGGCGCCAAGCGCTCCAGCTACTGTTGCTACCGCAGTGTTCATATTTTACCGACTTCAAAGTCGGGCTTGCTCATTTAACCAAGCACTAGGGGACACATCAGAAAACCACCACCAACACTCGTATGTTTTACTCCTTCGAACACCCCCTCCCAGGAATTAGCCCGAGCCCGCCCCCCAAACGCAGTCTGTGCAGCACAAAGACCTAGCATGCTAGCTAGTTAGCTAACAGACACACACAAACATATGTATGACGGACCACTTCGATTTGTTTGAAGCCGGTGAGGACGAGGTTCTTCAGCAGCTCGCAGCCGATCCCCCCTGCTCCCACCACCAGCACCTTGCAAGTGGAGAGGGTGTCAGAGAGCTCCTTTCGGAGGGACCCAACCAGTTGGACCATGTTGATCGGCTAGAGACAGACCCAGAGCCTGCGGCACCGAGAGCTTCTTCTTCGACAGACCAAAGTCCCGTCTACTTCCGGGTTATTCCACTTCTTCTGCGGGCTTCCGAGGCGCTTGTTTGTCCGATTAGCGCCCTCTTCTGGGTGATTGTGGCAACTAAAAGACTGGGCTGGGGTGATCTCTTAAGCTCCTGAGAGATAAAATAATTGACCACATGCTATTATTATAATATGTAGAGCCTAATACGACATTTCCTGGTTCTCCGACACACTGCAGTGTCAGGATAATAAGTATCTCCATACACGCTTAGATACATCTGGAGTTATGTCTGATGTTCTGGACCCATCAAGCCATTGGTACACCTGTATTTACTCTGTAACAGTTTTTTGTGTTGTTTTGTATGTTAGGCCAAACGAATACTGCTCTTTGTATTTACTGTGACTAGTAAAGGCTACTTGGATAAGTATTTACCTTTTTAAATAAGTATATTGTTCCAACACATATATGAAGAACATGGCTGAAAAATAACCACCATCTAGCACCAAAGTACACATGAATAAAACAGACATTTTAACAATCAGCTACAGTTAGCAAAGGAAAGGCTATGGTTCCATCAAAGCCTGTTCGCAAGTTGTACTGGATTCCTCAGACCACCCAAAGTTTAATAACTGATCTCCCACTGTTATCTGTGCAGCTTTAATTGATTGCTTATAATATGTTATTTATCCTCTGATTAAGCGCAGGTCTGGAAACCTCCAGTCAGCTGGTGTATCAAGATGATTTTCGTTATCAAACATGACGATTTGTCACTGGTGACAAATCGGATGAAGTCATGAGAACGAACAAGCCACCAAGACTCATGTGCACCATCATTCTGCACATTCTAATTTGAAAATCGATCAGCATTTGAATGATAATAACTTGGTTATGTTATATTATCCTACATTCTTAACTAGCCTATGTGGATTCATGATTTGAAATACTGAAAAGTTGCATCCATCCTGAACAAAAACGTCTGGCTCTGATTCAGGGGGCTTTCCATCCAATGACTCACATCTACACACAATCGGATGTGAGAAGGGTGATCTCACGTGCCAGGCTGTGTGGAATAATTAATTAAAAATGTGGAATGAAAATGCCATCGTTTCAGATCGTGAAAAAACAAACTACCAAAGGGCAACGTGTTGTTCGGTTACAATGATGGGATAACTTAAGACGATGTAATTTGTTCCAAATATTATCATTTCCACACACAAAAAAAAGTCTTAAAGATCTGGAGTTTACGCGGAGCTTGAACGCCGCACCAGCTGACCGGAAAGTTCTCCCAGCTGGACTCCGCTGAGTGAAGTCAAGTGGAAACTCTCAGAAAAATGATGTTCTCTGCCCTTTGTCAATCATTTACATTCTGTTGTGTCAATAAATATGTCATTGGGGAGAATAATCAATAGGGCAATGGGTCATTGTGCACGTTTTATTTGCCTGCCGTGTCAAACATGCGTGTGATTGTGCGAGTAGTGTACGCGTGGGCTGATGCTGGTGGGATTATTCCTGTAAACCAGGTGTTTTCAGAGAAGTTTCAAAACATTTTTTGTTTTTTTAAGTCGGTCCGGACAATGTTAACGTTTCCACTGGTCTGAGCAAACTGTTTCTGCCCGACCCGCCTCCCCCCCCCCCCCTCCTCCACACACACACACACACACACACACACACACACACACACACACACACACACACACACACACACACACACACACACACACACACACACACACACACACACACACACACACACACACACACACACCAAGGCAAAGCACTGTCCCAGCGCTGCAGCAGTTAGAAAGAAAGAATGGGACCCGCAGGACGCGTCTGCTCGGTGCTGCTGGTCGTGTGTCTGCTGGGGCTCCACCACTCCTCGGCATTCTGGATCGTCAACGTGGTCTTCCCGCCAAACGCCAAATCCAGATTACCAAGCAACAGCACTCCTCCGCTCATTATCGGTAAACGTATGGTGTTATGGATTAAGCTACGTCATCCGTGCGGCTATTTGACAGCTTATTCACAAACGTTAAAAGCTGTCTGGACCCACTGGGCAGAGCAGGCAACAGAGGGGTTCCTGAACGCTCCATGCTGGCAACTGGTTTATGCCAATATAATTGAAAATCGATTTGTGCATGCGCACCACTTAAGTGCAATACCATGCTGACAGGGCTTTGACGTTTAAATACCTTCTTCTTGTTGGTTCTGTACTTGGGTTATGTGTTACTGTGCTTTTGAGTTGTTAATGTAATGATTGATGTGGTCTTCCAGCAGATAAGCGTGGCACAGTTGTAGGGAGAGCATCTGTGTCTGTGTATTGATGTCCATGCTATCTGTGGGGTTGTGCACACTGCACTGTGTACATTTGACCCTGTGCTTTACTGTTTGTGTCCTGCTTTTTGTCTCTCTGGCCTTATAGAGAGAACATGAATTTGGCCTTTTACCAATTTCTGGTCAAGACACGTCATATAACGATGTACGTCACAACCTAGACTCATGATTTTACCTTTATTTAAACATATATATATATATATACTGTATGTGATTCTTGGTCAGAATTCTGACTTTAATTATTTTTGAGAATACACTCAGAATTCTGAGAAAAAATAAAAATAATTCTGAGATTAAACTCATAATTCGGACTTTAATTACCTCTAACAATAAAGTCAGGATTCTGACATTAAAATTGGAAATCGGACTTTAATTATTTCTCACAATAAAATTTGAGATTCAAAAAAATAATTAAAATGGTATTGTCAATATTCTCAAATGTGTCCAAAGTGTTTGTTATACGTCAACGCTTAAAAAGGCACAAGACGCCACATTAGTTTAAAATGTAGCTTTGACAAATACCCAAAGACTGACACCCCACATCTTTGGCACTATCTGGGGGAGGGGCTCCATATAACTTTGATATGATGACGCTAAAACCCTTGACTGATATGAGCAAGGCTTCTCGAAGTAAGAAAGAGGGAAAGCTGCCGAGTGCATTGTACTGTTACTGTAGATAACAGTGAATGTTTATAAACCTATTCCTGTGATTTTTGGTTCGTCTTCACTTGATTAAAGAAAGACCTTGACTGTGGCTTCCATCAAACTTCAGAAAAGACTTCTAAATACACCTTTTGCACAAAGCTGTCTGGTAAAACTAATAAAACTAAAAAAACATGGCTGAAGCAACCGCGTTGAGCCGCTCACCTTCCTGGAAAGATATAGTGTCTGCTTCTGGTATATGGATAGATATTGTCATCGTGTAACTGGGACTGTAATAAAGAAAAAACATGAAGGTGGTACACTTAACTGTGCAAGTGTGTGGAAAAAATCTCAAAGTACAAGGTAAAATGTGTTGTTGATAAATTCAAGATATCAAGCCCAACAGCACTGCGTCTGTGAACTCAAAAGACAGTAAAATAATGTATTTTAGCAACTTGATTGTAACAATCATTCTACACACACGTTATAAAAAGGCTTGTGCACTTTCAATTGCAGTCGTCATTTAACTCAGTGTGTTTGACATTGATTCTATGCTCAAAGTATAATATCAGTAAAAAATAAACAGATTTGTCATCCGAGAGAGTCTTAAGAAGAAGAAGTAACATTCCTTTATTAGTCCCACAGTGGGGAAATTATTCTCTGCATTTGACCCATCCCTGTATATATAGGGAGCAGTGGGCTGCCAATGACAGGCACCCGGGGAGCAGTTAGGGGTTCAGTGTCTTGCTCAGGGACACTTCGACACAGGACACGGTGCAGCAGAGGATCGAACCGGTGACCTTTCGGTTGCCGGACAATCCTCTCTACCCAGTAAGCCACGGTCGCCCCCCCCCCCCCAGTCTGGTGTTACTAGGAATCTGGTTTTGTTGTTTATTTGAACGTTGCACCGCAGGACAGTTTCTCTTCCCACTTCTTATGACTCTGTTTGCAGTCACAAGGTCATCGTCCACATCTGGGATCCACGCAGTCTACTGCGAGGAACTCATGCTGGGGTTTGCATGCTGGGGTTTGCATGCTGGGGTTTGCATGCTGGGGTTTGCATGCTGGGGTTTGCATGCTGGGGTTTGCATGCTGGGACTTGCATGCTGGGGCTTGCATGCTGGGGTTTGCATGCTGGGGTTTGCATGCTGGGGTTTGCATGCTGGGGTTTGCATGCTGGGGTTTGCATGCTGGGGTTTGCATGCTGGGGTTTGCATGCTGGGGTTTGCTGGGGTTTGCACCTGTTGTAAAGTTGAGGAATCTTCTACAAATATCTGACGAAACACAGTCAGAGAAAACCTGCTGTTTCGTCAAAGTAAACGTTTCACCACGCACTGTACTTATTTATTTTTTTAGAGCCACTGCAATGTCATACATTTTGCAAGATATTGTGCAAAACTCAAAGTGGTGAATATTGGCCGGAATCTTCCGATTCAGAGTGTCATGAAGGGACAAACGATAGGATTGTGCATTGTCCAAAGACCTTTTGGGAACCAAAGTTGAGTTTCAACCTCAGTCCTTCTCATCGGTTTCCCTCTTATACAGTACAAGGTCAAACAATGATAAAATAAAACAAAAATGTATATTTCTCTCCAGATCTGTGCTTTAAATGTAATTTCTGTATGATTCCAATCATTTCAAGCATTTTTATGATCAAAATTGCTGAATTTGTGCCATTGCTCTTCTTCTACACTTCTTCTTCTTCTATTTTGCTTTGACCGCAAAAATCCGTTGGAGCCGGATCGCGGCGCACACGCTCCCGGTGGAATCAAACATGTACCTTACCTATGTGTGTGTAAAGACTGCTGGTATGAAAAACAACCAGTAGTCAATGTGCAAGCTGCCAATTGAATGGTGATGTAAGCTCCTCTATTGGGTTCATATATTTGTAAATCTGACTCTGAAAGAGTCAGTGCCTCACCAGCCACGAACCGCACCGCACAGCTACAGCAAGTGCTGTGGCCTGCAGCAGAGTTACCAACCTTTTCAGCCGGCGACCCTCGTCACAGCTTGCATATGTGTACCAAAGAGAGATTTTCCTCCCTCTAAGCTTTATTTGCTTCATTTGAACACTTGATCGTGGCCTGAGGGGGAATAATTCTCCATCATTTCACAAATATTTTGAATTCTCTCTTCAATACAAACACAATTTACGATATAGATTAAAATATGAATACGAAAATGTTGTGGCATGAGGTCCAATGTCTTCTACTTCCTCCCATTCCGTTAAACGTCTTGCGACACCTCATGTACCTTGTGACCCGTTCAAGGAGTTGCGACTCTGACCACTGACCTACCGTGACCTTTCAGTGCTTACCTCCCAAGTGTGAGTCATTGATGTGTGTTTGTGTGTGTCCAGTGCCTGGGAACTTGGGGAACCGTCTGGAAGCTAAGATAGACAAGCCCACACTGGTCAGCTGGTTGTGCTACAAGAAAACCGAGCACTGGTTCCCCCTGTGGATTGACCTCAACATGTTCATGCCAATAGGTTTAGACTGCTGGATTGATAACATCAGGTAACGCTGACTGTCCTTTAATGTCTGTATTATGTACCACATTTAAGCATTGTCTCTATACCTCTTCTTGTCTGGGTCTAAGTAGTCAGTACCAAACATTCCCTAATGTGACTGTGATAATGTCTGAAAAATAATGAAAATCCAGCTTGACCAGCCGGGACAATTATACTGGGGGAAGCACAACATTTGAGTTATTTTGAATAAAAAGTCACATTCGCAAATGTTTTCGCCCAACTGGACTGACATGAATGTCCGTTTGCGTGCCACAGACTTGTTTACAACAGGACGACTCGGCGATCATCCAACTCACCCGGGGTGCAGGTGCGGGTGCCAGGATTCGGGCAGACATATCCCATTGAGTTTCTTGACTCCAATAAACTGGCTGGTGAGAAAAAGAAAAATGCATCTGTGCTGGTGGATTCTGTCATCTCTCCATACATTTCTTTGTTGAATAATGCATAAATGATAAAAGATTTCATGAAATCAAAATAGGAATTTGTCCAACATGCGCTGTGCTTAATTCCTATCCTGGATTTCTTTGAATATCTTACATGCACTTTGGAGCTCAGCTGCTGATTCAGCTGGAATTATTGCCTTAGTCTGCTGCTTGTTTTTTTTGCAGGTTATTTTTACACTATGGTGCAACATTTGGTCAACGTGGGCTACACCCGAAATGAGACAGTCCGAGGAGCTCCGTACGATTGGAGATTAGCTCCTAGTAAGTCGCAAAACCACACATGCACCCTCACATGCACACTCACTTAGTAAGAGATTTGCACAGTATAGTGTGTGTTGACTCAGCTTGTCATTTTGAAGGAATAATGTCCCGCGTAGTTGCTATTTGGGCTCCCTTTCCCGATGATATTCATGGGTTAAACAACAGAATGAAAAAGAAACAAATATGCATGTGACTCATAAAGGCCCATTTTATTCAAAAACCGATTTAAAGCTCCAGTGATCATATTGTTTTCATAAAAGCTGCATCCATTTTACTGGCCACTTGGGGGCAGCGTAACACGCTCTAAACACAACATTGACGTACTGTATTATCGCCAAATGTCAAGTCGTCATGGCGCAAACGCAGAGCGACATTAGCATTCATTTGGTGTCGCGTTTGGCCTCCGGATATTTGACATAAGTGTTATGTTCACTCTCTTTAGGCCACCAGTGACTCCTGAGGAGCATGCATGACTCTTTATGCTCCATGTGATTACCAGCTATTCGCTAACATTGTGCCCGCCAAACCCACAGATAATTAGCAACCCGACTCAACTATTAAAAAGAAATGTGTTTGCTCATTGTTTTGATTTGATACTTGGCAGACAGCTGGTGAAGAAAGTCAAACATTTAGCAGTAAAATATGTTTTTCCCCCAGGAGTTGGTGGAGACCAAAACAGAGCAAAAAGGAGAGTGAGAATACATTCAGGGGGCCAGAAAAAACAGGACACAACATGTGTTACAAATGCTAGCATGTTAGCCACACAATAACAAGTTTATAAGGTGGTAATATGTTATACTGATAGGATGATCATTGATGTTCAATACGCACACTTATGCATGCACTTATGGACGTTCCTGCGACCCTCCTGTCACCCTCCCCCCACAGATGAGAATGTGGAGTATTTCACAAAGCTGCAGGACCTGGTTGAGGAGATGTACGAGCAGTACCAGAAGCCCGTCTACCTGCTGGGACACAGCATGGGCTGCCACTACGTCCTCTACTTCCTCAACCACCAGCCTCAGGCCTGGAAGGACAAGTACATCAGGGGCTTCATTTCCCTGGCGGCTCCATGGGGGGGTGCTGTTAAACCACTTAGAGTCCTGGTGTCAGGTACTGGCAACGTATTTACGACAGAATACAGTACAATAAAAGAGGCTGCTCACGTTTTGTATTTTTTGTTATCTACATTACTACCTCTCAGGGCAGGGTCAACTTTGAAACAACCAACAAAATGTACGTTCTCAAATGTGCACCTGCAACTGTGATTCATTGAGGCCTCCTATATTTTTTCCTGGACATTGCAGGAGAAAACGACGGCATCCCGATGATTTCCAAAATCAAGATCCGCGAGGGGCAGAGGATGGATACGACTAATCCCTGGATGCTGCCATTTGACACAGTCTGGCCAAAGGACCACGTGTTCATCTCCACACCGACCTTCAACTACACTCACCGGGACTACCAGCGCCTCTTCACGGACATCAACTATGAGGACGGCTGGTAACCTAACAGCTCCCATGTTCCCATTACATGTTCCGCCTTCATGAAAGACAATATACAGGACACGGCAGTGTTTCACTGAGGTTGCATTTGTGTAGACACGTTATTGAGAGGAATAACTGGTAACGATAGAAACTATTCAAACCCCCATATTGTAGAAGGAGATACGGCAACCGGAACACGCTGACCAATCAGAGCTGTTTCAGCAAGGGGAGCCAGGCGCTGAAAACGGATCGTGTCAGACAGAGAGTGAATATATTTCCAGTGAATATGAGGAAAACAAAGTGGCATGGAAACATCTTCAAGTAGAGATGCTAAATACAAGTATGAACTTGTAAATTAGCATAATATGTGACCTTGGGCAACATCTGATAACTTGTACTGTGTTAAAGCCATGTGTAGAATTTAGAGCAAGAATTTAAATCTGACATATAAAGTAGCGGCTTTAAACCTGCAGAAACTGATTTTTTTTTTAGGCTCCAGAGGGGGCTGTGTGAAATCTGACAGGTCGCCTCAAGCGATGTCACTGGAGTCAGTTGGTTAGGGCGGAGGACTACAGGTTTAAAGAATTTAAAATCTGATGGTCCAGCAGTGTTTTAAGATTGCGGTGATAAATCAGTGGAGTACTCATAGAGGAGACGAGGGGAGCTGCAGAGTCCATCACTACGAACCAACCCTTTCACAATGTGACTCGCTATTAACATAAAAACATTGATTATAATTGCTTTAAAGTGTTGGTTCTTGTTCCACTTCATTTCACAACCCCCATCTCCCTCTTGTTGGTTCCAGGGACATGTGGGAGGACACCAAGAACCTGACCGGTGATCTCCACCCACCTGGTGTCGAGGTGTGGTGCATGTATGGCGTGGGGCTTCCAACTCCGGTGACATACATTTACGATGAGGAGTTTCCCAACGTGGACCCGGTGGACTTTGTTTACGCCGACGGGGACGACACGGTGGACAGCTTCAGCATGGGCCTCTGCAAGCTTTGGGAGGGTCAGCAGGAGAAGCCCGTCCATGTCACAAAGTACCGAGGGCTGGCCCACCTGGACATAGTGTTCAATGAACAGGTGCTCAACCAAATCCAGCATATCATGGAGGGCAAATCAGACACGCCCAACGAGATTGACGTCCGATTTAGAACTGAATAGAAGGCAACAGCATCTAAGAGTTATACGATTTAAAAATAACACATGGGAGTGCTGGATTCTTTACATAGCTGACTTTTGAAAGTATGTGAAAAAACACATTCCACACGTCTATTATTAGCGGCCGCTCTTAACTCAAGTAAGTGTTCTAAACCAGTCTGGGCCAGCAACGGATCTAACCTTAACTGCTGATGGCTTGCAGTGTGGGTTTGACCTTGATTTGTTTTTTTTAATATCCAAGCACGATAATTACAAATGTTTAGTTTTTTTAATGATGGTTCATTTAATGTTGTATTTCTTTCGCAGTCCATTCAGGCAACTTCAGATAGTGTTACACGGTACATCTCACAAATACACAATCCTGCTGTTTACTTTTGATGGATGATCAGTTCATTGTTATTTCCAAAGTGCCCACTCACCCAATGACACATATTTATCATGTTCCGTTAGAGCGCAAAGGTTATAGGGACCTCACCAGTAGCCCTTTTTTACTGTATAGGATCTATCTGTAATATTTCTATGAGTAGGATTTATATATTTGTATCTGAATGAAATATTTTTGAACAAAATATAAGACTAATATACAGCAGTTTACATATGCGCATTAAACTAGCGATGTGAATGCATACTCTTCTGTGAATGCCAAATGTATTTGAATGTTTCCACTTGTAATAAAGCATCTGATTTCACAAAAGCCACGCGTGTGAACTGATTGGCGGTCGCGTTCGAATCCAGCACTGTGTGTCAAACTTGGAGCTCCCTCTGCTGTCCGACTACATCTGCGGTCGATGGCTTTTGACTTGATTGCGGAAGTTGCGTTTGCCGGGTGGATCGTTCCGTAATCAGGACCTCGTGATCATCCCCTTTTTATTCACCTGATCATCCTCAGCAGCGGTTAGATTGTGGCAGATCCGATCCAGAGGGAAAGCATAAAGACTCCTGCAGACCTTCACACAACACCGAGGAGGAGACCATGTCTCTGCCATGAGACATCTGGCGCCATGGTGGCTTGGCCACGCGTAACCGCCCTCTCTTCGCTGCTCCGGGTCGGCTTGTTGTTGTTGTTGTTGTTGTTTTCGACTCGGAGCAGCGGGAGACCGCAGGACAAATGTCCCGGGGACAGATCTTGTCAGCCCACGAGACCCCCCGTGGTTCTCAGTAAGTGTTTTCTTCTCTTCAGTGTTCGTAGTCCGCTGTCTATTGCTAAATAATTGCGTAACTAATTGCGCACATCAACAGTTCGCTTCGGTGGGCGATATTGGTGTTTGGCCAAACTGCCTTCAGAATGTAACACATTTAAGATCTCTTTGCATGTCGCATACGGCGCAGAGAGCTTAAAGTGGATCTCGACACCTTTTTAAATGAGGCTCGTGTTTTGGCAATTCGGCTACAAAATATTCATCCTGTTTGTGAATACGTCGTTTATATTTCAACTTTTCTAAATGTTTGGCCCGACGGTCCATGTCGTCTTCTTTCACCAAAGATGATTTCATTTCGCTTTCAATGAAGGCATTTAAATGTGCTGTGTTTGTGAACGGAGTTTGGCAGGGCATCGTCAGGAAGGAGGAACTCGGATATCGATGATTTTCCGACAGAAAATGCCCTTATTACCTCACCAGTGTTGACATGTGTTGGCGAGATTAGTAAACATTTAAACCTTTGTGTTCCGCTGTTCAATGAGAGCTGTGTTTGTGCGTGTTATGGTCTTGGCAACTACTCTGATCATATGACTCTCGATTACAGCCAAGCTCCCAGGACACTGACAAGGTCTCGGTCTAGACTTTTCTATAAGAATAATAACTAACTTTATTTATATAGCAGCTTTTTAAAAACAGTTTACAAAGTGCTTTGACAGACAAATCAATAATAACAATAACGGAAAGCTCAGTGAGACAGTCGATACGATTTAAAACAACAAAGAAATAATACAATTTTGTAAAATCAACAAATCAAACGAAGACATCGCATAAAAGCCAGTCTGTGAAATGTGTTTTAAGAAGTGATTTTAAAAGAGAATACTGATTCTGCGAGCCTTATCTTTTCTAGACTGTTTAATCCTAAAAACAAAGTTTTGTAAACTTTTATATACATTTCAATTCACAATCCAGGTTATGAGCTATGACATAATGCCTGTTAACAGTTTATGAAGCCGCAATTCCTCTTTCTTCTTCACACTCCATTATTAAAGGGTCTTGGGTTCGGAGGATTGTTAGCTGTGTTTGGCCGAGTTACAACCACATCCTCTGATAGGAGTCTGTGTACAGCTGCTTGACCTACAGTGAACTCTTGCTGTTTGTGCTCCTGGTTGAACTGCCGGTGTGTGCGTGTGTCCGTGTGTGTGTTTCTGAGAAAAACAAAGCAAATACAACAACATTGGATAAAATAAAGTGCAATGGCTTGCCTGTGCTAAATGTGCTACTGCCATTATGGTATCTAGGTATCTGCATTAACAGTCTGTCATTTTGGACACATTGCCGACGTGCTTTTCATCGTTAATGTGGCTAATGTTGCAGTTCCGGGGGATCTGGGTAACCAGTTGGAGGCGAAGCTGGACAAACCCAGTGTGGTCCATTACATCTGCTATAAGAAGACCGACTCCTTCTTCACTCTGTGGCTCAACGTAGAGCTGCTGGTCCCCATAGCCATAGACTGTTGGGTGGACAACATCAGGTATTATTATTATTATTATTATTATTATTATTATTATAATGATAAATTATGACATGGGTTTATGATTATTTTTTCAAATGTTATTTCTTTGTGAGATTAACTATTATTTAGAGGCAATGGTGATTAAATAGGTTAAGATATCTCGCCCTTGCTGTTTTTTTTTTTAAATTACATTTTTTCTGGGGGGCGCTTGATTTTTGTCAAAAACAATCAAGCTGCGGTGCAAAAGTGCAAATTCCTGGAGTTGTTGTCTGTACAGGATAAGGGAGTTGGGAAGATCAGGTCGATGATCTGGTTGACTTTGTTTGAACCTACATTGGAATACTGACTTTTGAACCGTGTGCCAGTGAGGTATGGATGGAAATATAGGGGGAGATAGCATCCCTTTAGCGTCGCCATCAGCAATGAACTGAAACAGACGTAGAGCTCAGACATTGAGTAAGCCTGTTTCAGCCTTTCAGCTTATCACGTGGTTGCATGCTTTGTTCGTGCTTTACTGCAACAAAAATCCTGTGATGTTCAGAAATTAGATGATTGAGGAGAGACATTTTGCAATAATTATTGCGCTGGTGGTTTTTTACTTATCCAGGCTAACCTGTATCGTCCAGATGAAATGACTCCGTTAGTTCTCATCTCTAGAACTCTGAACTTCTTAAACTGTAGCTACAGAATTGATTTTGTTGATCTTGGATCACGTTATCCTGACTAATGCTAATATTGAGTAGCGAAAGCAACATGACGAGATGACTCGTATAACTGGCCGATCATGTGATGGCCACTCATGTGACTGCCTCGCACGACAAACATTTTGTAATGCAGATGCACAATAGTTAATTTAGAGATCAGGAAAGGAACTCTTCACTTAAGGTAGTACAAAAGCAGAGATTAGATTCAGCAAAGTTCAGTTTTCTATCTGATTTTAAATCATTTACCTAAGATTTATAAAACTGCCTCCAATATAAAATCAGTTGTTTCAGTCCAAGTGTATAGAGCACTCCCGATGGAAGTACATTTCCTACGTTTTAGTTGTTTGTTAGTTTATCTTTTAAAGTCTCATGAATCAGCTAATTGTGACTAAAGGTCCCTTTTGCAACTGTGGGCGTAAAGCTAGCTTATGTAGCTTATGCTAATTTAAAGCTAGCTTATGTAACTTATGCTAACTTAAAGCTAGTTTATGTAACTTATGCTAACTTAAAGCTATCTTATGTAACTTATGCTAACTTAAAGCTATCTTATGTAACTTATGCTAACTTAAAGCTAGCTTATGTAATTTATGCTAATTTAAAGCTAGCTTTTGTCAATTTAGCTAAACAGTGGCCACCATGTCCACGCGGGACATTTACAGGACAATGGTAGAAGTAAAGACGATGCGTTGGGTCGGCAAATTCCCTCGGTAGTGTCAGTTACGCAGCAATTATCATTCCAAAGTTAGCCAACATTAGCCACCATAATTTACCAGTCATGCCAGACCATTACTAAATGGGTACGTCATGTGTTAATGGTTTTGTTATTATTATTCTTGATTTATTTGTGTATTTTTTTTATTTGGAGGATAATCATGCTCTTAAGTTTTGAAATTGCAGTTCCAATAATATGTGGGGTTGTAAACAGGTTGAACATTGCCTTGGAGTCACTGGATAATGTGGATACTGGAGGGAACTGAAAAGGGTGATGTGATTCTGTAGTTTGTACTTCTACTATGTGGGAAGTGAATTTATGGAGGTACATTTTCAGTGGTCACTGGAAATAAAACACACTGGTGCGATTTGACTTGAGTTATGACTCCGCAAATGTGTTCAACGCAAATTGCAGGCTGAGGAAGTAGGATCTCCTCCCGCCGCCCTTCCCCTTCAACTCTCCTGCACCCAAATAAAGAAAATATACTCGTTACCTAGACCACTACTACTTAAGCTAGACTACTGGAATGATGACACGATTCATGCTTCAGGTTTGTTCACGTTTACTGGAGGAGCGCCGGGCTAAATGGGCACGGCACAGGTGTAACCGACCGAGTCAGTTTGAGTTCAACTTTCTGGTACATAAGGGACGGCATTCATATCTTCACTATCTTTTAAAAATAGCCAAGATCCAGTTAGAGCACATATCCATCAACCATTAATAATAGCTTTGGTAAAATAAAATCTCGATTTCCTTGTAGTTTGAAAGTATTTTTCTGCAAATGTTCACTTCTGCTTGGCAAACCCAGACATCTGCACTCACATCTGCATTTAAGTTTCAGAGTTAGGGAAGTTGTAACTAACAAGGTGGTGAGACGATGGTGATTTCAAATGGGAAGTGGTCCTGTTGCCACGTAGTCAAATATATTTGAGTGCGTGTGTGTGTGTGTGTGGGGTTCACCTCTGATGCAGAACTGACACTGATCAAATTCTCCTTGTGACAATTTGTGTGCGTGTGTGTGCGCGCAGGCTGATCTACAACAGGACCACACACACCACCTCGTCGCCGTCCGGTGTGGAAATCCGTGTCCCGGGGTTTGGAGAGACCTTTACGGTGGAGTATCTGGACCCCAGCAAACGCAGTGTGGGTGAGTTAAAAAGCCCCCCAAAACCAAACGGCTGTTTAGAGGAGTGAGAGCAAGCTGTCCTCACTATCTCCAGGACTAAATGGGTCCTCACAAAGATAGAGAAACAGGAATCGGATACCGCTTATATGTTGTTCTTCTCTTGTGTTTGTGTGTGTGTCCCAGGCATATATTTCTTCACTCTAGTGCAGGCGCTGGTCGAGTGGGGCTACACCAGAAATGATGATGTCAGAGGAGCTCCCTATGATTGGAGGAAAGCCCCCAGTAAGCAACTGCGCACACACACACACACACACACACTCACGTTCACCCCTGAGCCGTCATCCTCACCCATAAATGACGAGCCCTTGCCCGTGCATCCCTAAAATAAGCCTTTTCGTTCTTACGGTTTTCACAAGTCTGGGAAGATGATGTCACTACTACATTCGTGTAGCTGTTCCTTTCATCCGGACAGAAGTAAGAGTACAAAGTACTGGAACATTTACAACATGGGACACACAGAAACGGCTGCATTTCTGTTTCTAATTCAGCATTTAAAGGGTCGACGATGTGACAGTGGGACAGCCTTAAACCCTCACGGACTTTATGGGAGCGCGCCTCAAAGTCTGTCAGTCCGTGAGTGTGGAGATTGGGATTGGGCCAATGAATATCAAAAGCCATTTAATGTCCTCTGTGCATTTATGGCTGGAACACACAGAGTTCCACCGCTTTTATTTTGAAAGGTGTGTTCTGGGAATTGAAATAGGGATACATAACCAGGGAAAGTTGTTGAAATATTCTCTATCAGACACGCATGTTTCAACTGGTCCGCTCCTGTTACAGCCTTCTATCTCAAAACCAGGAAGGAATTAAACGTTGAGTCTTGGAAGCGTTCCAATCGGGTAATGGAAGTACAGGGAATTCCACAGCAGGGCCAGACGGGGAATATTGTTGACCCATTTTCTCTGTTGCTCTCTCGTCCTCTATCAGATGAGAATAAGGAGTACTTCCTGGCGCTGCAGGAGATGATTGAAGATATGGTGAAGCAGGCTGGCGGGCCCGTGGTGCTCATCGCTCACAGCATGGGCAACTTGTACACCTTGTACTTCCTCAACCAGCAGCCACAGGCCTGGAAAGACAGATGCATCAAAGCTTTCGTTGCTCTGGGACCGCCGTGGGCAGGCGTGGCCAAGACCATCCGTGTGATCACCTCTGGTAAGAGATGGAGCCGGTATTATGGAGGCATTTTGCCTGCCTATGAAGCGGGTCTAACGCGCTTCATGTTTTGTAATGGACGAGAACAGTTCTCGCCCCCTGCCTTCCTTGGAAAAGTCCAGAATGCAATGAAGAGAGCATAATGAGCACTCAGAAATAGTTAGTTTTTATGCCTCTGCATCGGTGGCCGTGGAGGCATTTTGTTTCTGGGCTGTCTGGCCCGTCCTAGTGGACACGGTATCTCAGGAACGCCTTCAAAATTGGCACAAATTTAACAAGGGGCTAAATGAGACTACAGGACGTGATCACGCCATGCTCATGCGCCCGTGGTTTAGTTTGTTTCCGTTCATTTGTGAAGACTATCTTGCCGAACAAAACTCGTTGGTGTTATAAATGTGTTTGTCCACAGGGATTCTTTTTTTATAATCAATTTTGCTTTTTTGACGCGGGAACCAGTGCGACGCTAACTTCCGGGTTGGCTTACAATGTCATCGTCATCCCTGCAGCACTCTATTGGTGTTTTACCAACAGAGGGGGGCGGCTGTGGCTCAAAGGTAGAGCGGGTTTGTTGTTCAATCAGAAAGACGACCTTTTTAGCTCCATTTTGGTCTTACGCTGCTAATTGCTCCACTATGCTCACCGGCTGGTTGCTAACTTTTTCAGTGTGCTGTATGGTAGGTTTATCAGAGCTTTTCGACTGTAAAAAGCCTGCTGCAGCTAATAACAAGGTTGATGACGTTTAAGTGGTTTCTGTGATAACTAACAAATGAGCTAAAAGACGCTAAAATGATTTCTAGAGCTCAGGGGAGCTACAGAGTGATGCTGCTCTGTGAAGATTAGCGGTTCGATCACCCAGTCCATTGTAGCTCTTAAGACTGTGCAGATTTTAATGGTGTCGCGTTACATCTACGCCATGCAGCAAAGTCCCTCCAGGTTTTCAGTCATCTTTGGGCGGCCATCAAGTTAGACGAGTGCAATTTTAAAGGATGCAACTGGGACAGCTTGTGTAATAATGCGCAGCAACTGTTCTCATCTACACTTTGTTCCTCTATTTCTATTTCTCTGTTCCTGGCGCGCTTTCAAACGATAAACGGTACCGTGCAATACGTTACACTGTATATTTGTGCATCATGTGATTCAGGTACGTCTCACAGGACTTTAGATGCCACACAGTGAAACCTCTCCTCGCTGTTTTTTGGGTCTGCGGCTGGAAATTCTCAGCTTTGTTTCAGTTCTCTGTCACCAGTTTCTTTTCTCGACCTACAGGTGATAATAACCGCATCCCAGTGATCAGCTCGTTGAAGATTCGCGCCCAACAACGTAGTGCTGTCTCCACTTCCTGGCTGCTCCCCTATGCCCACTCCTGGCCCAAAGATCAGGTGTGTGTGTGTGTGTGTACGTACTTGTACAGCTAGCTTTGTGGACCAATTTGAGGTCTTTTTTTCTTCTCTTTTTTTCTCAATACTTTTGAAAAAGTGGAGCCATTCTGGCTGGTCCTCACTTTGGAACAGACCTTCAAAGGCCAGTTTGAGGTTTTCATCACTCTGTAGCTCCATTAAGCCCTATGAAGCATTTTACCATCTTTTAGCTCATTTTTGGGAGTTATCACAGCGAGCACTTAACTGTCATCAGTAGCAGCAGGCAGCCTTTTTTCAGTCGAAAAGCTCTGAACCGACCACACAGCACACTGAGAAAGTTTACAACCAGCCGGCGAACATAGTGGCGCAATTGGCAGCTTAAGAGCCCATTACTTCCCTCGAGAGTTGGTGGAGACCAAAATGGAGCTGAAAGGAGAGTGAATATTACACCTACATTAGTCAAGTAGACAAAAACACGACTCGTGACAGCCAAGACAACTTTTTAAGGGAACACAAATCAATGAATGCAGCTTTAAATTGAAGTAAAAGCGGAACCTGTTGAACCCACTTGCACTGCCAGCCAACAGACAGCGGTGTCTATTACCAATATAAATCACAGCATGCTGGATAAATACAGAATTAAAAAAGAGCTTTTTTTTGTCAGAATGAAACATTTAGCTATCTTTAGAAACTCCGGGATGGGGAAAACTATTTTGGATGAAAATGTAATCGCGTTAGAGTGACGATACCGTGTTCTTAAGCATTTGGTAGAAGAGAAACACTTTTTTTTTTTTTTCTCCATCCATCACCAGGTCTTGGTGCAGACACCCACCACCAACTACACTGTGCTGGACTTCAAGCGGCTCTACTCGGACATCGGCTTTGAGGATGGCTGGCTGATGCGGCAGGACACTGAGTCGCTGGTGGCCGACCTCACGCCCCCCGGCGTGGCCGTCCACTGCCTGTACGGCAGCGGCGTCGCCACGGCGGAGGCCTTCCAGTACTCGGACAAGTTCCCCGACGTGGAGCCCACGGCGGTGCTCGGCGACGGGGACGGGACGGTGAACCTACTGAGCGCCGTCCAGTGCGGGCGGTGGGTGGGAAAGCAAAAGCAGCCGGTGACGTTGAAAGAGCTTCCCGGGAACGAACACGTGAACATGCTGTTGAACTATACGACCGTGGCGTACATCAAGACCGTGCTGTTCTCCCCGTGACGCTGCTGGTCACAAACTGAGGCCCATGGCTTTATCCACTCTGACACACACACACAGCCATATGAAGGACAGACGGGGACCGACTAATCTCGCCTGTCTCTCTTAACACAGAATGTTCCCCTGTACTTAGGAAAAATTCTTAAAATTTTGTGGAATTCATTTAAAATACATTTCTAGTTGTAATTGAACAAATAATGTTACCGCCAGGTTCTTTACTGTTGGGTGAGCCTGACTACAAAGACTTTTATATCGGTCTCAGCTTTTTAATAACATGTGAATTTACGATATGATATAGGACGTGTGTATGCACAAGTCAAAAACCAGTGCTATACTGTGTGTGCCACTTAATCAAAGTCAGATATTTTTATTAATGTTGTGAGATTTATGGACTCTGTTACACATACTGTTTTTGTGTCTTTGTCAGTGCAACAGGTCACATGTCTGTTTCTTCATTCAGTTTCTTTTTTGCACGCAGTCGAGCTGTACGTCCCTGATGGTCAGAGCTTTGTTTTAATTGTGTTGTGCATTTTTACAAGAGTCGTGTGCTGAAGGACAGGAACCGTATCCGGCATATGAAAGTTGATTTTAAAGTCAGGTTGAAGCCGTGTGAAAGTCAAACAAGAATAAACTGTTACAAATTGTACCTCAAAGTCCATTTAATACGATCTTATGGTTTAATTGAATGAAAGAAATCCAGTTCCTTCATCGAGTTTGCTCTATTTATCGATGGAGACGAGAGGTGCATCTCATGGTCTTCATCAATGAGTAGTTGTGGAGATAACTCTGTTGTCCTGATCAAAGCAGCTGTAGGACAAAGCACCACTCTTACTTTGAAGCAGCTGTTTCAGAGCTCAAGAAAGAGCATACAAACTCATTTTAAATTCTGCTTTTTTTTTTTTTTTGTAGTCGGTAGAGGTTTTTCTTGGGTTTTAGCATTTGTAAGCAATCGTAACTTCTAAAATGAAATGACCTGCTTTAAAAAACCAGGTGGCTTGAAGCACTGGATGGTCAGGCACAAATGAGGGGACTTTTTTGGGGTTTTATGGCATAAATCTGATCTCGTTTGTTTTGACAGACTTAAACGTCACAGTTTAGAGGTTAAAACTCGACTCCTTGTCTTTGTGAACATGTAGTCAGAATCTCTGTCCTGAGTGATTGTACTGGGCCAGACCAAGACTTCATATCTGCTGTGAACTATCATAAATGTGTCATAAACCTGTGTCCTTTTATATAGTAAAATATTTCAAATGTTACAATTCAGTCCTTGACTTTAATTTTTTACAGCACATCCATCATGTAAAAACATTTCATTCTCATGCTCTAGAACAGTGGAGCCTTGAGAAAATGAACATCACGGTCATTACTGACAACTAATTCCCTCCTGTGAGGTAAGTGGCAAGAAATATGAACCACTCGGCGAGGTTTCAAGACTGACGAAAGTCCACAACTTCCTGTTATTGAAGGCTTTTGCATGTCACATGTGCGTCAGAATTCTCTAAAAGAAAACTTTCCTGACCACATCTAGCATTAGTATTGTCGCATGCAAAATGAAGTATAAAACCAGTCACAACTTTATTTATATACGGTATTAAAATACAACTCATATTTTTTTCATTCTTTTTCCCCATTGGGCCTCGATTGTCTTTGCTTCTAGCTCTTTTGTGCTGTAACTCAACATCAACACAGTGGTAAGGGTTTAAATGTGTCTGATCTTAGGGCTCCAGAGGGAAGCGGAAGGTCTTGTTTCCCGTGCTGCAGCGCAGCTCCACGCAGTCCAACCTCAACAGAAATGGTCCTTCTTCGTGCTCATCAATCAGACTCTTAGCAGTCAAAAAAAGAAAGAAGACATACGCAGAAATCAGCTGGTAAATTCTGCAAAACTCTTGTAAGTCTTATCCTGTATGAGCCCAGTGGTGTTGAGCAGATGCAAAAAAACAATAGACTGCAGTATGATTTTTTTTAGAGCTCCACTGTTGGTTGAGAGCTTTAAGAATGTGTTGACAGTATATTGGCTGAATTGGAGTGGGGGCATTTTATAGCTAACAGATACTCTTATGCGCTCTCTGATGGACAAGCTATATAATAGAGACCGCTCATAAATCACCTCACTCGTACATCGGGCATTTTTGTACTGCTGTTGGTTCTCAGCCTACACGTACGCTGACACCGATACAGCTGAGATAAACTGCTGATACAAAACGGGTCAAACGCACTGGGGGGCACTTCTTTTTCTGAATGGACTGAGGAACAACAGTTTTAACAGTCGAGATGTCCCAGTACCTGCATCTCCTGAATGCACTCCATCTGTCCCGTCAAGTCTCCGACACACCAGGCCAGACTCACGTGGAACGATGGCTCCTAGAAAACACAGCGGAGGGAACATTATAGCGAGCAATGAACTACGATATGTTTGGAGATTTAAGACAAAACATTGCTATTCAATCATTCACTGACTGATAATTATTTCTACAATAAATCATAGGGAACAATAGAAAGCAACAATTCAACAACAGACAGACTAAACACAAACGGGTCCAGTTGTAGACCTCAAAGGATAAAATCTATTTGTGTGTGTGTGTGTGTGTGAGAAAATGAGTCGATCAGTGACCGTATAGAAAGTCTCCAGGCGAAACTCCTTCATTGTTCTGTCCACTGATTGGGCAAGGTCCAACAACTGAGCATGCCCAGTACACACTTCCATCCCCAGAAATGTCCTGGAAGGGACAACAGACTCTTAAACCATTCATATATCAATAAATAAACACATGTATATATATATAAACAATGAGAAAGAGTGAATAAAAGAGTGACTGTACCTCGTCCTCTCAGCGTTACAATAGACCTTCAGTCTCCCTGCCGAGCACACAAACCTGGCAACAAGAAATAACGACTAGAATGAATAACGAATGAGTAACTTTTATATGTTTTTCAAATCTATTTGCACTATTCCTAAATATCTGTTTTTCTTCCTGTGTACGGGTTTATTTGAGCGAACCTCTTGCAGTGCACCAGGCCTGCCCTGAGGCTCTGGTTGAAGGGCTGGATCCAGTGGTGTCTGAGCACCACCGTCTGAGACAGGCTGAGGTGGAACTCCTCCTGTGGGGTCCATACTGCACCGTGTGCCCCGGCTGCTGACAGCAGCTCCTCCAACAGCTCCCCGAACTCCTCCTCAGGATGGTCTGATGTGCACAGAGGAGACAGAGAGAGAAATATGGACGCAATAATCAAAATTGGGTTAAATAATTGGTAATTGATCATTAAACCATCAGCAGGACAGTGTGTTGGTCTCACAGGGCAAATAAACATAGGTGGCCCAGTTGCCTCTCTCGTGTTGGAAGGAGCGGACGCGTCCACCGTGAAGAGAGCTTTCCTCAGTCTGTGAGCTCACTTCATCTGGAAACATGGCCAACAGGCAACCAGGAACAGGCAGCCTGATGGAGGCACAACACAAAGAGACACGACCCTTAAAGGAAAACAGTTTCAATAGGTTTAAAACTACATTTTAGATTTAACATAAAGTTTTAATAACTACTCTTGGTCACACGTTGCAATTAGAGAAATTATGTATTGTGTCTCATCATCATTCTTCATATACCTGGTAAATAATGTAGGAGTCAGGCTACAGAAAGCCGCGCGCGCACACACCTTGTTTTAGCAACCTGTTCCTCAATTTTGGGTTTCTTCCTCGCTGGGCTGGCGTTGTTACCACCATCTTCCTCTTGACACTTTCGATAAAAACATTTGTTTCCATCAGTCGCCGCCTCACTTTCCTCCTCCGAGCTGCTGCTGTAGCCGACCAACATCCTGCGACGACTATACGTGTGCGGGCATTAAAATGATAACGTTACATGTACTGTGGTGAATCAACGTAGATATTTAACGATAAGATATAGACATGTTGGCTCGGCTTCAAAACGCATTTTGTTCCTCCAGCGGCTTCGAACAACCAGCCGGCTAGTCCTTCGCTTCCGATGTAAACAACCTGGTGTAATGATAAAATGTGTCCCAGTGAAACACAGATCCGCTTGGAATTAGTTCCCCTTTAATATAGTTACCACAATGCGTGTACAGTACATAATGTTAGATGAAGAGGTGTTTTTGTGTACTGCTAGGCTGACAGATATATTATTTAAGACACCAGGAATAGATGTGGTGAAAAACGTTGTACGGGTGTTACATTAAAGCCGTCATACACGGTTCCGGGTGTGTGCGTCGTGAGCATGCCAATTAACTCTTGGTTTATTCATGTTCCCGTGCGCGGGCAGAAGCTCAGAAGCTAGCCGATAGCTAGCTAGCAATTTATCACAAAATGCATATGTTTTCGCTAGCCGAGAGAATGCCCTAGGATCCAAATAAATGTACAAGTGAAATGACAAGGTTTGTGGGGGATATTAGGAAAACCGCGGGACAATTTTCCATTTCAATGACCCGCAAACCCCAATTTTTTTTCCGGCCCCCGGAGCCACAGCGCTCGAACAAGAGAGCATCCGAGCACCGTTTGCGGATGTGAAGAAGGGACCTAATGCTATTTGGGGGAGTAACCGTTCGCTAACCTACGACAGACTGGCGTTTATCGGAAATACTAGCGGGCTTGACTGGACGCTCCAGGTACGTAAATGCGGGGTTTTCTCATCACTGTTTACATGCACCACTCACTAACAAAGGTGTAGCTGCAGCGGCTACTACTAGGTTGTTTTTCACCAGTGGCTAGTCCGCTAGCGTTAGCTCTTTTCCTGCGCCCCTATGGCCGCGTTAGCATGTGGCTAGGCTAGCTAGCTAACCTATCCTGATTACAGTGATCTTTGACTGGAGACGAAAAACGTTATGATGCGCAGACGCTGTCTTTCTCTTTTCTTTTTTTTAACCACGAATCGTTGAGCATTTTGGATTTCTGCATGGACTAAAATTGGAACTACATAACCAATATAATAAAGATTTACATATACGACTCTGCGTTAATGGTTTATGTCCAAGCATGTATGTTAATGAATGATCACTTGCCTTTACGGGGCACAGCTTCCAAGTTGTTTACGTTTCATTGAATCGGGATGCTTTTTTAGCAATGTCGACATGCGGTAACGTTACATATCATTATCGGGATGTTTTACGTGACTCTGTGCCTTTTTGGGTGATAAATATGAATGCTGTGAGCCCACCGAGTTGCTCATGAGCAGATGTGAGAATACGCTGTGGTGTGTTGCAAGATAAGTTGACTGTATAGTCTGGCTCCAGATAATATAATCATAATCCACACGTTTTAACGTCTCTGTTCTCTGCTGAGTTTATACAGACCGATCACAACTCTGTGCTGGAGCTGGTGTAGCAAAATTGCAAAAGAAAATGTGCAATCTGTTTACATTTTTTGAAAAAGCATCTTGCTACACAAATATCCTTTTTTTTCCAGCCAGGGTGGTCTGTCCGCTGGATCGGCGGATGTTGGAGATGCAACATAACGCTACACTGTTGTTATTGAGTAACCCCTTTCTGCCTATTGATATATTGACTTACATTGGTTCTCTTTTTTCATACAGATACCACTTGAAGGCCATACATTACGTGAAAGACGTTCTGAGTCTGATCTCCACACAGTCATTCTCATCTGCACTACGTTGAATCCATCAAAGCCCCTTCACCAAGCACCCTCGCCAGTTCTTCAGCGCCACTTGTTATAATGGAGTGAGTTTTTTTCCCCCACAACACTCTTTGAAGCCTTCAGCCCGTTACCTAAATATACTCCAATCTCCCTTTCTCACGCAGTTGGGCCACACCGGCTGCCAAACTGAATCCCTACACCCGAGCCCGCATGTCGGAGGCCTGGCAGCAGCATGCGGTCGCTCCACCTCCAGTCGTCCACACCATCCCTCCGGGGGCTGAGAGCGCGCTGGGCTGCGCAGTGTACGGCATCGTGCTGCAGCCAGACGCCACGTCTTTGCAGCAGCAGGCCCAGCACGGCCAACACAGCCAGCAACACGGCGGGACTCAGCAGCACGGAGGCGGGCCGCACGGTCAGCAGCAGCACCCCGCCCAGGCCCAGCAGACCTCCCTGCAGGTAGGGACAGAGGGAGGACACAAGTGCGCGGCCTGTGGACACGACATCTCCCACCTGGCCAACCCGCACGAGCACCAGTGCATGGTGAATCAGGACCGGTCGTTCCAGTGCACCCAGTGCATGAAGATTTTCCACCAGGCGACGGACCTGCTGGAGCACCAGTGTGTCCAGGTGGAGCAAAAGCCGTTCGTGTGCGGAGTGTGCAAGATGGGCTTCTCCCTGCTCACCTCTTTAGCTCAGCACCACACGTCCCACAACAGCACCAACCCGATGAAGTGTTCGATATGCGAGAAGACCTACCGTCCCGGCTCCTCCGGCAACGTCACACCCAACTCGACTAACGCCCAGCAGCCCAGCAGTGACGGGGCGTCGGCGAGCAGCAGCTCCTCCATCCTGCCCTTCCCCTCGGCGCGGGACCGGCCGTACAAATGCTCCATTTGCCAGAAGGGCTTCAAGCACCTGTCCGAACTCACGCGTCACGAGCGGGTGCACACGGGGGAGAAGCCCTTCAAGTGCGACACGTGCGACAAGGCCTTCAGCCAGTCGTCCCACCTGCAGCACCACCAGCGGACGCACAGCAGCGAGCGCCCGTTCAAGTGTGCCGTCTGCGAGAAGAGCTTCAAGCACCGCTCCCACCTGGTGCGCCACATGTACGTGCACTCCGGCGAGCACCTGTTCAAATGCAACCTGTGCGAGCTGCACTTCAAGGAGTCGTCCGAGCTCCTCCACCACCCCTGCCACCCGCAGGGTTCCCGGCCATTCCGCTGCGCCGCGTGCGGTAAGGGTTTCAAGCGGCCGTCGGACCTCCGGCAGCACGAGCGCACGCACTCGGAGGAGCGGCCCTTCCACTGCGAAGAGTGCCAGATGAGCTTCAAGCAGCAGTACGCGCTGGTGCGCCACCGACGCACGCACAAAGACCCAACCGACCGGCCGTTCAAATGCAATCTGTGCGACAAGGGCTTCATGCAGCCCTCTCACCTCCTCTACCACCAGCACGTCCACGGCATGGACAACCTGTTCAAGTGCGCCTCGTGCCAGAAGGAGTTCAGCCAGTCGGGGGAGCTGCTCAGACACAAGTGCGGCGAGTCGTCCAACTCCTCGCCGGACAAGCCGTACAAGTGCGACGTCTGTGGCAAGGGCTACAAGAAGAGCTCGACATTGCAGCGCCACCAAAACTCCCACTGCCAAGAGAAGCCCCTCAAGTGCTCGCTGTGCGACCGCCGCTTCCTGTCCTCCTCGGAATTCGTCCAGCACCGCTGCGACCCGTCGCGAGAAAAGCCGCTGAAGTGCCCAGAATGTGAGAAGCGTTTCAAATACTCGTCGGACCTGAACCGGCACCGGCGCGTGCACACGGGGGAGAAGCCGTACAAGTGCGAGCACTGCAACAAGGACTTCAAACAGCGCGAGCACCTGATCAAACACCAGAGCACTCACTCCAGAGAGGGCCAGTTCAAGTGCGTTTGGTGCGGCGAGCGTTTCAGTGACTTGGGCTCTTTGCAGGATCACACGGTGCAGCACACAGCCGAGGGAGGGGGTTACCCGGTGCCCCAATGCTTATAAATCCTTCAAGACTTTTGAACAGACAGTCCCCTAAGCTCCTGTCCTCTTCTCCATCCCTTGTAGGCGCATTATTCAGCCTAACTATCTCCACGTTTGCAGGACAGCCCAGGCGATTATCGTTCACTCCCACCCCGTATACGTCAAGTTGTCGCTTTACCAACCTGCCCAAAGCCCTTTAGTACTGTGTCATTCCATAGGGTCCTGAGCTGCAACCAGACAGTTGATGGCAGTGAAGAGGCCACAACCGCTGACGCGCCATCGGTCATTCTTAATGAGACTTTTGCAGAGAGAAACAGGTGCCACGATGCAGGTCGATCCAGCTAATCCCCTCCTTATTCCCTCCCTTCATTTTTCTGATATGACACAGTCATAGTTTTTGTTTTATTTGTTTTAATAGTAGCGCTAAGTGTGTTTTTTAAGGTGTACTTAATGAATCTATGGAGTCGAGCATCCATCTGAACTGACTTGTCTTTCCTGCTGGGTTCTACTAGAGGGGGGATCCTTCCCTTGTTTTTCTCTCCTCCTCTGTCTCTCTGACATCTCTTCCCCTCGCTCGTTCTTTCTCTCGTCTTTGCTTTCTTTCGCGTCTTCCTGTCTCAGCCTGTCGCTGTCTGGTATCAGAAGACTGGGATGCTCTGACTAACCCCTCAGACACGCATGTACTCACATTCATTTGTCTTCAGTCAGGTGAAGGGTGATTTGAAACGCTTTTGGTTTTTCATCTTCCCACAGTAATACAGAAACAGTGTAAAGACTCTTTTGGTCCCAAACCGATGCCCTGCGGCCACTTCCCTTTTTATTTTTTTGAAAGGTGCTAAATTCAAAATGTAGAGCATTACTGTAGCAGCAAACATCTATTTGCTATGTAAAGATAGAGTGGAGTGGTGAACCTGTGCAGAAAACGAAGTCGGTCTCCCTCTGTGCACGTTGTTATCCGCAAAAGATAAGATCTGAGTTTGAAATTTAGCACCTTTTGAACATATTTACAAAGTAGCCAGTAAACTCCTCAACGTGTGTGTGTGTGTGTGTGGGGGGGGGGGGTTATTGTCCTATAGTGAAGTAATTTTAATGATAAAATGTCTGAGTGTATGTGTGGGCCATGGTTTTTATGGCTGCTCTCGTTTGTACCAAAACACCAGTGTGAAGCAGCACGCGATCCCAAAAGTGTCGACAAACCAGCCAGCTGAAGTTAACCATCAATAATTACCCTGCCAATCTCACCCTTCAGTATAGACTAATGTGAAGAAGAAAGAAAAATATATATATTTCACACAAATATAATGGTCATATTCCTGCAGACGTCAGTGCTGTCAGACTTATTGTTCTGAATATGTCCAATTTGGAACATTACACTCCATCTCTCAGCCTGTACATACTGTGTGTGTGTGTGTGTGTGTGTGTGTGTGTGTGTGTGTGTGTGTGTGTGTGTGTGTGTGTGTGTGTGTGTGTGTGTGTGTGTGTGTGTGTGTGTGTGTGTGTGTGTGTGTGTGTGTGTACATAGTCCGACGAGTTGGAAATGTCTTTCTTAAAAACAATATGTGAGAAGTGTTTTTGTATTCTTGCTACTTTCTACCACGTGAAATGTTTTAACAAATGTCTTTTTTTAGTAGTCCATTTAGTGATTGTATCGGTGTGTTGCAGGGAATCTCAAAGAGTACCCTCTGCGTGTGTCTGAGTGTGTGGATGTAAATGGTATTCTGTCAAACAGGGAAATTCAGACTGTAGAGAATTGTATTAGAAATGTTTACGCAGACCTGCGCCTTTTTTTTTCTTTTTTTCGCTCATTTATCATTCAGCTGTTTTTTGCAGCTGTGTTCAATATTTCCCACATTTTTAAAAAGAAATATTAATACCGTTTCTCCTGTTTCTTGTTGCATTGAGCC